>NC_084825.1:30370435-30500066 GCF_958449725.1 Rosa rugosa
CATTCGGGCAACAACCACCGAATATTTGTATAATTTTCGGCACTCAACCAACGAATGTTGCTACTTGTCAAATTCTTTTACTGTTTTCAATTCCTTTTATATGAAATATTTATAGCTTAATTATTTATTACTGTGACGTGTTTTTTTTTTAACAGATTAATTCTGAAACTATTCAAAGTGGCAATGGTTGGACTGAATGTGTTTTTGAAACAACAAATCAATTTATAACTCCTGGAACTGCTAGTACTAGTGAGTCAACCATGAAGACAAAGAAACGACTATCCAAAGTGGGAGAACATATCGGTCCTTCACTAATTCCCACTGGCAATATTATGGGTTTAAGAACGCCACCAAGGAAGTTAGATAAGCGAGCACCAAAATTGGCACAAGAGACTAGGGTAACTGCAAAAAAAGCTAAGTTGCAGGTTTGTAGATTTAGTAATATATATATATATATATATATATATATATATATATATATATATATATATATATATATATATATATATATATATATATACAGATCCTATCCAGAGCGATGCCTCGCTTTGAAATTTCAGAGCGAGGTTTGGGTTTAGGGTCACTTTTCGGTCGCATTTCCACATCTCGACCGTTCAGTTTTTAGCTACTAATGTATAGATCATCTCTGCAAAATTTCAACCAAATTGATGGTCGTTAAGACATTGATAACTGCCTTAAAGCTAGTACGGTTTAGGTTGGACAGATTCAGTTTGTCCACTGGTTTAAGTGAGTTAGATACCTTAAAGATCATCAATTTGGCTGAAATTTTGCATAGATGATCTATATATTAGTACCTAAGAACTGAACGGTCGAGATGTGGATATGAGACCGAAAAGTGACCCTAAACCCAAACCTCGCTCTGAAATTTCAAAGCGAGGCCTCGCTCTGGATAAAATCTGTATATATATATATATATATATATATATATATATATATATATATATATATATTGGCTTATAATGGTTTATTTGTTTCACTAATTGTTTAGTATTACTCACCTAAATTTTGAATTCTATAGTTGAATCTACGTCAAGATGTTAATCCATCTGAATTGACACAAGAGTATAATGACTGGTTTCCTCAAGAAATGTGGCCATTTTTTTTAGGAGCCAAGGATGTAAAGGATGACGGTAATTGTGGTTTTAGAGCTATAGCTGAGTTTATGGGATATGGTGAGAATAACTGGCGCCGTGTACGCAAGGAGTTGTTGCAAGAGTTTCATCGGAATAAGCATGCATACCAATTACTATTCCGATATGCTGAGCGACTGGAGGAGGTGGAGAGGAGATTAGATTATTTTGATGACTTTCCACTTGAAGGACATTGGTTCTTAATACCAGATATGGGATACATTGTCGCAAATTGTTACAATGTTGTGCTGATGCATTTTGGATTGCCTTTGAAGTCTTGTTTTACCTTTTTGCCAATGGACAGTATCCCACTTCCTATAGTTGATCGTCGTGAAATTTCAATTGGTTTTGTCAAACGATGTCACTTTGTCCAGGTATTCTATATATGTTGCTAAAATGTATTTTTTATATACTGTATGTCTTATAATTGTAATTAATTGGTAATCTTTTTCTCTTACCTTATTAGGTTCATTTGAGGCCATTGCATCCTATGCCACCTGTTATCAATTGTTGGTTTAGATACTCTCTACCTCATGCAAATGGATGGTTAACTCCCTATAGTGATCGTCTTCACAATGGCAGAGATATTTTTTGTCCAGATTATTCAGACAATGAAAAAATTTATCATCTTGATAGTGATTAGTTTGTCTATGAATTGCTCGTTAGAACAATTAAAAAAAAAAAAAAATTTCTACTACAATTAAATCATCGTTGACATTAATGCACTACTACAAAAAGTTAATCACACAACGGAACAGAAATTGCCTGTTGTGTGTTCAAGTGAAATTTATTGTACAACGGTATTAATGATATTCTGTTGTGTGAATATCAACAAAGTGACAACTTTTTTCTTAGAACTACATTGCACAACACAACTAAGTATTGTCCGTTGTCTGAGTCTTAAAAAATTTTGCGGCAGATTTCCCTCCACTCTGGGGTCTTGGTTGCCTCTTGAAATCTGAAATTTGGGCTACTAGGTACAACAGTGCTTGAGATTTTCTGTTGTGTGATTGAAAATTGGAGGCCAAATTTTGAGGAATTTTGCTTGAATGTATTCCACTAGGTAAACTTAGTGCAAACTATAGAATTGGACAACAGAAGTTATACTTTTCTGTTGTGTGAAGTGGGAACATAGGCGGCAACATTTTGAGTGGAAGTGCTGCAGGCGGCATGTTTCCCTCCATGTTTTGGCATTTTAATTTTATGTAGTGCACTTATACGACAGTTTGTTTTAGTTTCTGTTGTGGGAGTAACTTTGAGAATTTTTTGCTAGGTTTAATTGCCACATTATGTCCAAAAGAAAAGAAAAAAAAAAAAACAAAACCCAGCAGTCCTCTCGACTCTCTCTCTCGACACTCAGTCCTCTCTCTCGAACCCTCTCTCGACACCCAGTCCTCTGAGCCAAAAGCTCAGAGCTTTCCCTTAATCCTCTCATTCAAAACCCTCAAATTTCAAATCCCCTAATCTTCTTCATCTCATCCAATTGCTTCCCCAATTTGAATCTCAATCTTCAATTCAACTCTACCATCTCCAATTCACCGTTTTCTGCTACCAAAATGGCATTCCCTGGCTGCTGTTACCCTTTTCTAGGTCGTCTTTCTTCGTCTCCGAGACCTTACTGTACCAAAATATTCACCTTCCTATTTCAATTTGCTCTTATGGCGATCTGCGTCTCCCTAGGGTTTTCCGGCTACGTGGCCCAAAACCTAGCCTCCTCCGCCAATATCCGCATCAGTAATTGCTGCGGCGTCCATGAATGCTAGGTTGGGTCTCGACCAACCAGAAGGCCAATCTCGACCGCTCCGGCATCTTCCCTAATTACCGCTCCAAAATTTGGGCCAGGAACAAGACTCCGACCTCCCTCTAGGACGTCGCCCTTGCCGAACTCCTCGGCGAAAGCTCCAAGACCCTGATTATGTCCATCTTGCTCTCCGAGAAGCTTTAATGGAAGCTTTATATCAGTGGAGGAGCCAAACTCAAAGACAAGGGCATGTCCTGGCTTGATTTCTTCAACAGGTCCCCAATCTCTCCCATTTATGCTTATGAATCTATTGAGTATCTTATTGTTTTTTATTTTGTTCTGAAGTTTTTCATTGTTCTTTTTGGTAGACTTTTGTGTTTTTTTTTTTTTTTTGTGTGTTTGATTTTATTGGAATTTGGTAGGTGAAAGTGGAAATGGCAAGCTCAGTGGAGAAGGAGGAGGTTTCATCCTTAGAGCTAGCATTGGATTGCTTCTCACTCTTGCTGGCTATCTCAGTCTCCAAGCTCTGATCCTTGAAACAGGTACACTTTCTCTTTCAAGGATGGGGAATTCAACTTAATTGTGTTGTGCAATAATAGTTTTGGTGTTTGTGTTGTAGAGGCCAGAAAAATACCTTGGAGAGATAGAAACATGGGAGAAAGCTGAGGCAGCTCTTACAGAAGCATTGAATGAGTTTGGCAAACCCTGGTAGGTATTTTTAATAATGCTCTAGTTGCCTCTAGCTAGGCATCTAGCTAATGCTTTATTTGGTACCTCATCTAGTGTTTATTTTTTGGTGAAAGGCATCTAATATAGTGTGATCATAAGATTGATGTATAGCATATAAGTTTATATAATGGTTTTGCTGGAAAGTTTAGCTTGATGGATGACAAAATTTTATCATAGGATTGGCCAAAATATTGGGGCTGATGGTGTGTTGTTTAGGTCCACACTACTAGAAATTTCCCCATTAGGGACCAACTTATAGCCACTGCAAATGTTCAGTGTATATCTGAAACAGTATGACACTGGTAATAATCTTCGGTGGGTTGTTTTTTGCTATCACTGTTAACAGTGGGGACTGAATTTTTACCTAAGAAAAGAAAAACAAATTGGGTAAAATAAATAATAGAATATTCATTTTATTTCTTAAGGCTCGGTTTACAGCGGGAACTCTATGCTTGCACGTACACTAATGACAGACCTGCATCTTTTCGAGGTTCCCAACGATTCACTCGTGGCTGATTCTCTAAATATTCAACACAGAGATGAGGGGAAACTACATTCCGGAAGTGCTCATATATCCAGGCCTCAAGCAATGTCAAATAACCCCCAATTTGCCTACAACCAACTCTAGATGCAAGTCCTAACTGTCGATATAAAAATGCTAACCCTGCAGCTCCCCAGGCATACCGACCAACCCTATTAAGATCCGTAAAAAATGTAGGTAAATCACATTTATCCTATTCCCAGTCTTGTCCACAAAAAGTGTGCAACCTAATATATATAGTAAGAACCCTCTTGCTGCGAACTCTATAAATTCAAGAGGACTATCATCTGAAACACTTTGAAACCTTAATCTCAACCACTCTAGTGTTACCCCATTGCCACCATATCGACTCATTTCCTTCTTTGCCTCATCTATAGTAACTCCTAGCGTAGATGACAATAAAGATGCATAATAAGTTTTGTCTAACCGCACACCCTCAGGTACAGATATTGAATCACCTTGAATTGGAATACCTAAAATGTTAAAAACATCATCCAATGTAATTGTCATTTCACCAAAGGATAAGTGATGAAATGTATTGGTCTCAGGCTGCCACCTCTCACAAAAGGCTGACACAACAACTCTATTACCAATTAAATATGAACAGTTAACTAATGGCCTCAATCTAGACCCATCAATGTAACTCCAAAACTTATGGTTAGCAACATGTTCATCAAATATCCATTGTGTGAGCTTATATGAATGGTTCTGAAGTTTCAAAGGATCACGTTCCTGGAAATAAATAAATAAATAATAAAAACTTTTGTCATACATGAATTGGACTCTAGAAAAAGAATATGAACATATAAAGAAATAAAATACCTCAATATATAATTGAAGTTTCTTGAGAAAAAAAGGAGAAAAAAAACATAACCACAAAGTAGAGTAATGATGTCTAATGATATAACTTTAAATGGTGTCCAAGTATGCTTCAGTATTAGTTGCATATATGAAGCTTAACCTCATTTATCCAAAAAAAAGCAAAAACAAAAAAAATCAATTCATTTCAGAATAGAGCTACGTGGAGTTCAAACCATCCCTAACTCTGAACATCTCCCCACAAAAAGGAAACCTTTATAGTAAGTTATTTCTCTTAAAGCATGAGTTATCATTTATTGAAGGGACCGAGTCTACTCTCTGTTCTTCCACATCAACAGGAAACAAACTAACAACACAAGAAATATCCCCAAACAAGCTGTTTTCCTTAGCTTTAGGGAGTTTGACAATTACTTTCAAAACGTTGCATAGTTTTGCTGTTGTCATATAATGAAATGCTATTGTAAGGATAAAGGAATCAATTATACCTTATTAAACCATATGGCAGCTGCTACATGACTTTTAAAGCTCTTCAATACCGATGGATCATGAGGACCACCAGGAAATGGGCCACTTAGAGGCTCATCTGCATCTGTAAATGGTTCAAAAGCTTGTTCTTCTGCAGTATCAACCCCATCATCTATAACACCATCATCTACTTCTAACTGAGAAGGTTGAGAACAAAATTTCCTTTTTGTCTTTGAGATTGTGGGGCAATCATGGTGTTTATGACCTCTAGCCATACTACAAAATAAATAATTAGGTCTATCAGGTAAAGTTGAAAACATAGATACCAAGCAGCTACAATTGTTCACACAGAGACTCAAGTGTGACTATGCTAAAAAGAAAAAAAAGACTTTAGTGTGAAAAGAGAGATGTCAAGTCTGGGATGAGCCAACTAAAATGGTGTCAGGCATGAAGTCAATTTTTCCAGACCAACCAAAATGACAACCTTTTGTAAGCTGCATCTGGGATTTCAACCAAACCAAAAGAAAAGACAGCAGAATCGAACCAAAAAAAAAAAAAATCTGATCTAATCATATTTTTTTAGGTACCAAATATGTATGCATTTAGGCTAATCTGATATGTATAATATCTGTTTCTAAATGCTTTAATTTCCTCTCATATGCATTCTGACTATTATAGCTGCATAGCTAGTATAATATAGTAGTGTAGTAGTCAGTTACACTTATAAATCATGACTACACTTACTGTGGGTTCATTGCCAAGTTTTAGAGTGAAAGACAACGATCTTTTCATTTTTTCTTTAGGACTAAATTCTGCTTATCCATGTATATTGCTTGATGAGAAAAATAATTGCAGCTTTTTGCAGCTGATCTTATCATCTTTTCTTCAAAAAATGTTAAGCACCTTTGAAGTCCTAGATATAGTTTGGTGCGCATATATGGTATCGATCAGTTTCGTAATGTTAACTCAATCCCTCATTCCCTTTTTTTTTTTTTTTCTTTCTTCCAACCAAAAGTAAGAATTTTATTGCACAAAGTCAAAAGTAAGCATGAGCAGTTGGATGATTGAATTTTAACACTCAATGGTCTCATACTGTTAAAATTCTACCTGACTGGTGTATAAGAGATTACTATGAAGTTTCATTATATTAAAGGAATTTAAAATTAATATTGAAAGGCTTAGACCAGAAAAAAGTCGGAGAGCAATCAAATTTTTAGGCTTTATATGTTTTTTGTTGCATATGCTACTTGATCATATGGACTCTTGAGCTTAAGGAACCTTCACCTATTATTCAATAAAAATATGAAAAGCGTGCACATATAAAGTGCAGCAGTCTTGATTGAATTTTCCTTCCCCTAACAGAGATTGGTCAGTTAAAACTTAAAAAGACTTATAGTAGTGCATCTTCTCACAAACTTGACAGTGAAAAAGAAACAGCATGTAATTGAGTAACCTGCAAGTATTCAAACTAAGGCTTATAAAATTTGAAGTTGGACTTGTACCTTATTAGTTTCGATTTTCAGTACTTCCTATTCAAGTTCGATTTCTGTTCCTCTTTGCTTTGGGCAAATCCCCCCTTATCCAGTTAGTATCACTACTTTGAACCTTCAAATCATGACGAATCATACAAAAATTACTGCAGATATAGTTGGAACATTTGAAAACACCATGAGATCAAAGCTTTCTAGTCAAACCCCATTCTCTCCTACATGTTGCATCTTCAAAGTTCCTGAGGTGTTTAGAAGACAAAAACCAGAGGCCTATAAACCTGATGTGGTCTCAAGAACATGCAAACTCCAGTAGGACACCCGCACAAGACATTAGCAACCAAGCACCATAAGATGAAAAGTGATGCAGCAGCATAATGTGAAAAATGTTGCAGCAGCAAAAGAAGAATACATTACTATTGCTGTACGAAGGTAAAATAGAAATCCATTTTCAAGTTCTCAATCAGAATTTATTACTTTTTCAAGTGCAAATGCAATACTAAAAAGGCTCAAGTCTAAACATTGTCACGGCTCAATTGTAATCAATATAAAAAACTCAAGTCATCAACTACATTCAAGAATATGAGTTAAATCATCCAAACAAATAAAATAAGCTCAACTCTCTCATAAGCAAATTGAATTCAGAGCAAAGTTAAACAAAACAATACCCATGAATCAAAAGAAAATATCAACAAGTGAACCAGAAATTCAGACCCTAAACTAAGAAATTAAACTAATGAAAGAACTCGTGCAAGGAAATTTAAACCAAGAAGCGCGGGAAACCTTCGAAGTCGGCGGGTGAGAGCGAAGGAAATAGCGATGACCCACGAAGTCTAAGATGGAGATACTCTTGGGTTTGAGACTGCGCTTCTTTTCCCTCAACTCGGTGTCGAGTCGGTCGTCTATAATGATGCTTTGGACGAATTCCTCAGTTGGTGAACGATCTTGGAGCAACCCTCATTCATGCGGAGATAAGTGCTGGGTATACGTTTTGTTGGGCTCGAGATTTGCTGGGTATACGTTTTGTTGGGTGTGAGTTTTGCTAAGGGTATTGTTGGAAAAGCTGCTGCATATAATTATAAATTTTATTTTTTTATTGGATGTAAAAAATTTACTGGGTCTACATAGAAATATGCTGGGTACATTTAGAAAAATCCTATTTTGACTTGTGTTTTTTGATACAGAGATAGACCTCGACACCCAATTAAAGTAATTTTCTCTCGTCCTTAATTCAACTCTCTCAGCTCGACCTAGTTAGAACCCGCGAAAACGAAAAACTCAAACACCAACCTCTCTCCTTCTCTCTCAACTCTCTCAGATCTCGATTCTCACTCTCTCCTTCATCTTCTCACTCTCTGGATTCTTCTTCTTTGTCTCTCCTTCTTCTTCTTAGTCTCTACTTCATCTTCTCACTCTCTAGATTCTTCTTCTTTGTCTCTCCTTCTTCTTCTTAGTCTCTACTTCATCTTTAGCATCTGGATTAATGGAGCTCTCCAGCAACAAATAGAGCTATTTTCGATTCGGATATTGGTAAGCAATTTAGGGTTTCAATTGTTTTTTAGTTTAGTTTTTCGATTGGGTTCAATCTTCGATAGATTTTAGGATTTTATCTGCAGATTTTGGGTTTGCTTATTATCCAAAATTTCAATTTTAGGGTTTGAATTCGATCGAAGTTTTTCTTCTATTTGGGGATGGGGTGATTGAAATGGATATAGCTGCATTGGGGTTTTGTCTTCAATTTAGTGCTGTGGTTTTCCTTCTATTGAAATGGATTTATGTGTTGGGGTTTTGAATCTTTTGATTTCCATGTTGTTTGACAAGAACTCTTTCTTCTTTCAATTAAAACTGATTTGTATTGAAAAAATCATGGTTTTATCAATAATTGCATTGCTGTTCTTGTACTAGATCATGTTGATATATAAGCATGTAAATGTTGTTGAATATTTACATATAGTTCGATGCAAGAAAGTTTATATTAACAAGCTTATTGCAATTTTAGACGGCTTATGTTCAAAAAGGAGTTTGACAGCAGCTATGGGGGATTTATGAAGGATGGAGCTAAGTGGTTGGTGGAGAACACTGAAATCCTTCTTTGTATGCAGCTATCTCCAGTAAGTTCAAATTTCCTATCTTTTCAAGTAAGTTCGTTC
Source organism: Rosa rugosa (assembly GCF_958449725.1). Taxonomy (NCBI): domain Eukaryota; kingdom Viridiplantae; phylum Streptophyta; class Magnoliopsida; order Rosales; family Rosaceae; genus Rosa; species Rosa rugosa. The sequence goes on from NC_084825.1 coordinate 30,379,519, forward strand.
TGTTTCAGTCATTCCAAGAGTTTGGGTGTGATTTGTTGTAAATTTGGTATAGGTGGCTGGATTTGTGAAATACAAAGTGGGTGTTAGCAACTGGAATTTTATTTGCTGTAGCAGTTGATTGGCTGTATGAGCTGCTGAAAGCTAAGGCTTGAGGTAGGGAAATTAAAGCAAACTTTTCTCTATAGCTTTGATTCTGATTTGGTAAGTAATTGGTGTGATTGTGTTGGAACGTTTTCCTCTGCAATTTTTAAGTGCAATTTGACAAGCAGAGAGTCACACCCCAAACATCTAACCAGATTGTATGTAGATGGTTTAGTTTAGTTACTACCTGGGATATGAAAAGCCAAATGGGGTTGTAATGCTTCATGCATCCTCTTTGTATTCCCTTGTTTACTCTCCAATGTAGTAGCTATTCTTTTGGCTTGTAAGCTAGTTCTTTTTGTTGTGTCTCTCTTGTTTACTCTTAAAACAAACCAACTTTAAAATCAAAACTTCATATTGTGGTTAAAACAGCTTTGCTGAATTTTCTGAGAAAGCTGCTGATCTGTTAAATTTGAGCTTTGTGTTGCCCTACTTACTGATCTCCAAAAGTCGTGAAATTTTGATATATTTCTGTTCTGCTAGTTAAAAAATGATCTGGAAAGTTTCACCTTATGTCGATGTATAATGAATCTTCAGTGATTTTTCTTTTGAGTCTGGTCTGCTTTGGCAAAGTTCTAGAATTCTTAGTGTACCCTCTAATTTTCTGCTGAGATTTGAACTTCTATTTGAATCATTTAACCTATGGTTTTTGTATATATTGAACTAGACATTCCAATAGTTGTTTCAAAATTGATTTCTTGTCAATTGGTCGTAAAATGAATTTTTGGTGGATTTTCTATTTTGACTTTGCTGCAGCTATATTTCTCTAAAACCTGACAGTTCAGTCTATTTGCATCCATCGTTTCCCTTACTTCTTGAACTTCGATTAGTTTGAAATTTTAGTATGTCGTACCTTGATATGTCAGCTTTCATTCTGGAAAATTTCAACTCCATTGTTGCACAAATGAATTTTTCGTAAATCCTCAAAGCCAAACTGTTCTTGCCTAAATGTTACACTTTAAGTTGTGTCAAATTTGGTCTTTTTCTGAATTTCTTTTGCACGAGATCATTGGGGAATGGAGCCTATGAACGCTGGGGCAAGCAGAGCTAAGGTGAGTCTAGTAATGGAGCCTTTTCCAAAATTGATGATGAACTATTTGATTTATTGTCTCTGAAAAACTGTGCAGCCAGAAATTGATTATGGTTTAGTTTCATTGTTCTATATCCCAAACGGTGTGTTTTGATTCTCTTCCTTTGGTTGAATTTTATTGCAGGAGGAGTTGAAGCACCTGAAGGTTTTGAGGATGGCAGTGATTTACATGATGATGTGTGTGCTGAATCTGTACGAGTACGAGAAAAAGAACTTGGGGCCTCTGAGATCGATTGTGTGGACTGTGGAGGTTGCTATGATCAATATTGTTGCTCCAATCTACTGGAGATTCAAAGGAGTGCCTGATGATTTCCTTGGTTTACTCTCACTCTTATCCCTTCTTACAAGCAAAAGAAGAAATACAAATTGTATGGAAGTAAGGAACCAGAAGTTTCTCGGATTCATTAGTTTCTTTGGGATGAATTAAGTGCAGTGTTAGCTTTTCACACTTCTCCATGCTTTGGCAAAACTAAAACCGGTGGTGAATTGTAATTTGCTGGACTTGATGTGAATACTGCTATATGAGAATGCTAATCAGTAACTAGTTTCATATTTACCGGCATAACAGAATTCAGCTTCCTCTACTTGTTAACCTCTTTGCTCAATCTGCCGGTTTAGATTTAAAGGTTGTTTTGTTGTAGGAAAGGATGTGCTTGTGACTGCTATGTTTGGATATAAAATTAGACCTGGATTATGCTTAATTGCAAAGTAGAAATGGGATATTGATTTTCGTTTGTAAACAAATTTTGGAGATGGTAGTTGTGTTATTTGGTTAGTAGATAGTAAGTGTTATTTTGATACTTTCGCTGATGACACTGGTTTAAAAAATAGAAAGTGCCGGGTAGGGCTTCGGCCCTATGGGTCGGGCGGGCTTAGGGTCGAAGGGCTAAATGATGAGGCCTAATATTCCATGCCACTCTCTTCAATCACTTTTTCCATTGCAGATAAACCAAAATTGGGCCCTAACAGAAGACCCAATCCAGCAACCCAAAGGCTCAAACAAGCAACCATGAGGCCCCCAAAATTATAATATGCGAGTATAAACATTCATTAAAAGGAATAAGTTTGATCGAAATATGACTTTTTCGCATGTAGTTGCAATAGCATTCTACTATGCATTTTAAAAGATGTTGGATATGAATTAATTTCTTATTTGCTATATACCTAATTAATTAAATCGCACTCTTCTATTGCATTTTGAATTGCAATTTTGTTTGTTTGTTTTGATATTCAATTATGTTTGTAATCATCAATTATGTTTGTGGATTAGAGCAATTGCTTATACCATATTTCTCAAACACATTGTCAATATTCTCATATATTTCGTGAAGTCAATCAAGTTACTGATGTATTAGCAAAACATGGTTCATCATCTACTAATTTCTTTTAGTGTGACTTGAGTCTTCCATTTTTTTTTTACTTCTTAAAATAGTGAACACTTAGGTCTCTCGAAGTTTTGACTTTTATAGAATGTTTTTCCACACATACCCAAACCCAGAAGGGAGTGGATCCTCTCCTGGGTTCATTTTCTTTATATACTCTCTCTCTCTCTCTCCCTCCCTCCCTCCCCGCTCTCTTTCTCCCTCCCCTGTACTTGTCTTCTCTCACACTGCAATTCTCTCTCGTTATCTGTTTTAGTGTTTTTCTTCTCCTCTATTCTCTCTATGTCCCAGTTTTGCTTCTCTTCATTTCTTTTGCACCAATTTAGATAACCACAATTTAGATAACCACAATTTAGATAACCACAAATTGGGTAACTACAAATTGGATAATTATATCAAATTAATGAAACTTTCTTTTTTTCTTTTGGTTACTGGATGGAACAAGGATCTATACTTCTATGGATCTAAGTGATCAAGAACACTAGAACAGAGCCACGCGAGCAGTAGAAGCTCAAAATCCGGAGCTCCGATTCGCAACCCACCCGAGGACCACCGATGCCAATGAGAGAGAACAACACCACAATCCACACTTCCACTACCCGAGCTCGAGCGTCAACATGGTCGCCGGAAAGCTTTACTTGGCAGCGGTTAAACGAGAGGGCATCGACTATGGTGTTCAAAATGCTCAGAAATTGCATTTATTTATGGAAGCTTAAAGAACCTGTCTATGACTGTCAATTGTATCATGTCCAGTCTTGGATTTAAACAAAATGCAACAGTATAGGAAGGAGAGAGAAAGAGGTAAAGAGTCTCATCTAATTGTGCAAGCTTCCCAAGACAGTATCAGACTACAAGAGGTAAAGATGAAACAAAAAGAGAGCATATTCGATCAAAGAAATATACTTTATCTCATCTAAGAGGCCAGCTTTAGTTATTTGTCTTTCAATCTATAAGTGCTGGATTTGTTTCGGTAACTTGGTTGTGATCCAATTTGTTATCAAGTATAATCGAAAGTGATCGCTATGAATTGCTTAATGAAGCAGTGACAGCAGCGGTCTGGGCGACAAAGTGGCAGAGGCTTGGGCCGTCGGAGTGGTTCGGAAGAGAGGAGCTGGAGTGAGAGAAGCTTCTGGAGCCAAGACTCCTCCTTTGTGTGAAGCTGTTTTGGGGTTTTTGATCACTGCCTTGGAGCTCCCAGGAGCATCTGGGTTTTGAAAGATTTGGGGATTTTGGTGGCTCTGGTTTAATGCAACAAAATGTTGGAGAAATTTGATGAAAAGCGGGATTAAATGCTGTGGAGAAAACTGATGATGAAAGGGTGGTGGTGCTGCATTGTGCGAGAGAGAGAGATGTTGGTGCCCAGAGTAAGAGAGAGATAGAGAGGTGGGTGGCCAAAGTAAAAGCCAGAAGAGACCAAATTACCCCTCAAATTAACGGTGTCATTGACGTCGTGTCTACATAGTGGGTCGGGTTCGAGAGTCCGTGTACTAAAATGCTCGGTTTGGAACTTTATGTATGTAAATTATTAGTAGCCTTTACTTGGTGTACTGTTTGCAAAATTTTCCCTATATTATATATACATATAATCGGATATAATAACTTATAACTTCAAGCTGAAGACTGATGTTGCTACACCAAATAGTTGTAAAACAACAATTAGGTTGGTGCACATCTAACATAAATTTATTTAATTTTTTTTTTCTGAATATTAATTTTCTTTTTATTTAAGTTAATAGTGTTGAAAATGAAAATCGTTAAGCTGGGCTCTAAAGAAGCCTGAAAGTAATAAATCCCCCAAGGAGCAGCCCACAAAACCCTCTTGGCGAAAAGAAATGAAAAAAAAAAATGAAAAACAAACAAAATCCCTTATAACCCAAAACCCCAAAATTTGAAAAACCTCAGTCAGACGCAGAGAGACTGAGCGAGGAGAGAGCAGTGAAGGAACAATGTCGGGTTTCAATTTCGGATCCTCCGCGGCCTCCGCTTCTCAATCCACTTCCCCTTTCGGATCCTCCACCCCTGCTTTCTCATTCGCCTCCTCCCCTTCCCTCTTCGGATCCTCCGCGCCCGCCACCGCCTCCACCGGGTTCGGACTCGGCTCCTCCTCTTTCGGCTCCGCTTCCTCAAACCCCTCCACCTCCTCCTCCCCTTTCAGCTTCTTATCCAACACCGCCCCCTCCCCCGCTTTCAGTACCCCAAACCCTAGCCCCGCCCCGAACCCGAACCCGAACCCATTTCCCTCATTCGGAGTCGGATCCTCCACCGCCGCAGCATCTACACCTTCATTCGGATTCAATCCCTCCACCGCCGGTTCAGGCTCCACTCCGTCGCAGCTTATGTTCGGCTCAACCGCACCCCAATCCCTGTTTGGCTCATCCTCATCGGCGCAGGCTCCGGGTTCTACCCCATCCTTATTCGGGTCAACTGCATCTGCCTCCGCTTCCGGCACTACCAGCTCTCCTCTGTTCGGCTCGGCTTCGGCGTCGGCTTCACCTTTGTTCGGGAGTACTACTACTTCTTCTTTCGCTCCCAGCACAGGCTCGGCTCTGTTTGGCTCATCCTCTTCATCGGCGGCGCCGCCCTCTTCCACCACTCCGAACTTGTTTGGCTCTGCTCCGTCGTCCGCGGCTCCAACCACTCCCTCGTTCCCAAGCTTTTCAAGCTCTTCCTCTGCAGCCCCAACCACTCCCTCATTCCCCAGCTTTTTGGGCTCTTCGTCTGCAGCATCAACCACTCCCACTCCCGCATTCCCATCCTTTTCGAGCTCTTCCGCTGCAGCCTCAACCACTCCTGCTTTCGGAGGCTTTTCGAGCTCTTCTTCTGCAGCTCCGGCCACTTCCTCGTTCGCAAGCTCTTCGGGGTTCTCATCATTCCCGAGTTCAGCTCCTGCTAAGCCCACAGCAGCATCCACACCTACTACTACGGCGCCTTCATCAAGCAGCGGTTTCAACCTCTCATTTGGAGCGCCCACATCCTCGGCTTCTCAACCTTCTTTTGGACTCAGCAATGCCGCCTCATCAGCCGCGGCGGCTTCCACCGCATTGTCATTTTCAAAGTCTTCATCGCCATTGTTTTCAACCGTCACGACCACCACGGCTTCTTCAACTCCGGCTGCAAGTAGTACTACTACACAAGCTCCTTTCTCTTTGTCGGCTTTCAATGTAACTCCTACTGCTCCTCCTGCTGCGAGCACCACTGCACTGACTTCAACGGCAGTGCCTGCCAGCTCAGCTGCTGCTTCATCAAGCACTACTACGAGTTCCTTTACAGGTTTCTCCTTAACACCTGCTTCTTCGGTGGCTACTGCTTCTTCTTCTGGCCTTTCATTGTTTTCCAGTGCCTCAGTGCCCGCCTCGTCATCACAAGCACAACCAAGCACCACTCTGCCTGCATTTGGTTAGTTTTTTTATCTATTTGAAAATTGAATAAAATTATAGATTCAATATTATAGTAGTGGTAGGCGGAATATCTTTATTAGATTATGTTGTGGACTTTTTTAGAGCAATTTCAGTTCCTTTATGTTGATGCTTGAATTAGTATATCCCTACACAAGGGGCAAATAAAAAAGCGATCTTATAACTAACCTCCATTTTGTATAAATGTTTATGTGCCTTGCTCAAGTATCTTTTGATTTATTATGAAGGCTCTGATAATGTGTGGATATAACTGTACTGTGTAGGTCTCACTACTTCAGCAACTGCAACTACCACTGCAACTACAATGACGACTGGTACCAGTACCTCTGCAGCTCCGACATCAAGTGCACTTGCTGTGGCTTCTACTAGTGGGTCAGTGCACTTTGTGTTGGTTCTGACCTTTTCTTATGGTTATACCTTTTATCTAAAGTTTCTTCTATAGTTTTTTGCCCAACTGTTAAACCTATTATGCTTTCCACTTTTTCGTTCCTTAATATAATCGTCATTAGTGTTTCACATGCTCTTCATGTTATAAACATTAATCTTTAACAGAAGAGTGAACACTATAAACTTGAAAATTGCAACGGAATTTTCTGTAATTTGGAGTTCATATAAGGAAAAGATGCTTATTACATATGCCCAAATCTCTATTACTTGGGGCAGATACACCAGATAAAAATAAAGAACTACCTACATTTCCCGTCTATCTCACTTATGCTATTCTGTCATTTTTATCGTTCAGGACAACCTCAAATGTTAATGGCAGCACTACAGTATCTACGACAACACCAAAATTACCTTCTGAGATCACTGGGAAGACTGTTGAGGAGGTACTTCATATTCTTTTCTTTTTTCATGGGATTGTAATATCACCGACTTTAGTTTCATATATGAATGAGTATTTTAGACAATCATACTATTGAGTACTATGTGTTAGGAAGGTAGAAATATATAATATATAAATAAAAAAAATAAGAAAACGAAGTTCCTTATTTATTAAAGGAAACATGTGAACAATCGTGATGATTTGCAACTGAATTTACAATGCCCTCTAAAACTCTGTGGATCAATTACTTTTTTCATATCTAGCACCTTTACTTTAGTCGTTTTTGAGATGCACTGCTAAATTCTTCAGTCGTTTCAGAAAACCAAGTGTCTACCCTACCCCTCTATTATATATGCATTTCCATTCTTTTTGTATATTACATCTCTACTCTACTCCCTGCATTAGTTGTATTACATCTCTAATCTATTCCTTATTAAGTAATTATTCTTATGCTATAATTGAAGATTATCAAGGAGTGGAATGCTGAGCTTCAAGAGCGTACTGGAAAATTCCGAAAGCAGGCTAATGCAATAGCAGACTGGGACAGGAGGATTTTGCAGAACCGTGATGTTCTTCTTAGGCTCGAGGTGATCTTTTTCTTAATATATCATAGAAAATTGTAGCTCTATGATTTTCTGTTATGATACAGTAGTATTCATGTATTTGATCAATGAATTGTGCTCGTACTTCTGGTATATTCTGGTAAGTAATATGGGACAATCAGTTTGCATTTTTTCATTAGCCGTGTTGAAGAGAAAGTGAGGACTTAGTTGTGTTGACTCCATTCTTCAACCCTACTAAAAAATTGTCAAAAAAGTTGTTACTACTAAGAATACACTTTTTTTGTTATATTGCTTTAAGCTACTTATGTTTTCTGTTTCGGACTTAATGGATGTTTGTATTAATCTTTTAGATCGAAGTGGCAAATGTGGTAGATACCCAAGCTAAGGTGGAGCGGCAACTAGAGTTAATTGAGACTCATCAGCAAGAGGTACTTTCATAAGTTTATTTTTACTACAAGGTTATAATTGTTGTCGGTATTTTTCTATACTTATGCATCTCAACTGTGTTTCTTTAATATATAAAGGTACTCTTTATCCCTTGAGGTATTCTTTTCCTATGCCCAAGAGGTCTGCAGTTTCCCCTTAGATATTCACTTCCAGGAACAATAAACCAATAATAAAATCAATAAGCATCCGCAACGATGTTTAGTTTTTGGTTGGTCATTATAATTCAGGAAGATCTTCTCATTTTATTTTTCTATTTTAGTGCTTGAATCTCTAAAGCTGACACTCAGAAATTCATTTTTGGAATTGAACTGGAGCCTTCCAATTTGTTTGTAGACCACAACAATTTTAAATATATGCACAATAAGACTCATTTTTTGGATACTCTTCTTAGGTCGATAAGGCTTTACAAAGCATGGAACAAGAAGCTGAGCGTATATACAAGGATGAGCGTGGATCGCTTCTTGATGATGAAGCTGCATCCACAAGAGATGCAATGTGAGTATTTGCTATCACGTTTGGACCAATTTCATATGTTAATTTTCTGTTCTAGTAGTACACTCATCTGTTGCATTAAGGAATCTGTTAATACGCCAAAGCTGTAATCAAGTCATGAACTATGCTCTAACTCAGTTTAGTTTGGTGACTTGGCATGGGGTACAGGGAATCAAATGTTGGGAATATGTGGACTAGCCAATAATTGTTAGTTTGAGTGGAATCGGATTGTGTTGTTGATTGAAAATATTGTTAGTGTCCCGTTTACTCTTTTAATTGAAATTAAAGTGAGGAGTTATAGGATTCCATTTCAACATGTTCTTTAGGTCTTGGATCACATTTTGGTTGAGAGATATTAACAAGTAATGTTTGAAAGATTGGATGACGAGTTGCAGATTTGATATACAGTATTGAGGATTACATCAACCTGATTCTTAAAGGCTAGATTGCTTGAAACACCTTATAGTGCCTTTAATTTCTCCTGTCTTTCACCATTTAATGACCTTTTCTATATAATCTGCTTGATCTTACACTTATACTAAACAGTTGTGGTCTTTAGTAGCTTTCTGCAATGATTAATTAGAATTTAAATAATCGCAACTAGTAAAGTGATCTTTTGTAGCAACTAAAATGATTTTTGTTTGGGAGAATTGGAGACGTATTTTATTTTAATTTTTAATAATAATCGTGAAATTTTGGAATTTTTACCTGCGTGTTTCCAATTGTAGCGGTAAAACTGAAAAGGTGCAGTTGTTTATGTGTGATATCTTACATAGGCTATATATGTTTTGTTGAAATGGGTGAATTTGGTTTAACTGTGGTTTATCCTTCTCTTTTTTGCTCAAACATGCAGACTCATTGAAGCACAAATACAGATTCATTGTTAATCATGATGGTGGTTTATATGCAGGTATGAGCAGGCTGAGTTTATAGAGAGGGAGCTAGAGCAGGTGACAGAGCAAATCAAATCAATTATTGAGACTGTAAATGCCAACCAGGTAAAGCTCTGAATTTTAGTGAATTTTAGTGTTTCTACTTCTTAATAAGCTATTTCCAACATGTGCCAACAATGACAATGGTGCTTATGACGTTATGTGTCATTTAGGGAGGAGAATTGGAAGTAAATGATGGGATGGCTCCACTAGATGTGGTTGTACGAATCTTAAACAACCAACTAAGCTCTTTAATGTGGATTGATGAAAAGGTTAGTATCTTGTTGCATAAATTTTTGAGTTGCAGTTTTTTGGTCTCATAGGTCACATGCAGCTAAATGTAAGCGAGCTGTGGGCCCCCATGTGTGGAGAATCTCAAAACCTGTGTTACATAATATCTTTGTGTGCCTAGTTAAAAATTTATAATGGTTTCCCTTTTAAAATTAGAATGGATTTAGGGTTGGCTAAAATGCACTTAGATTAAGAAAAGCCCAGTTCAATCCTCAGTGTTCTGGAATTTTGTAATCAGTATGCACTAACATTTGTAAGATAATATTATCAAGACTCCAATATCACTGGACTTATCTGTTCTGAGGGAGAAACAACAAAATGATTATAAGTTTATTACAATCAAAATCGGTGGATGGAACTGTTTTTCAAATATAATCTGGCTATTTCCTCAATGTTTTAGATGTGCTTTCCTGTTAAGTGTAATATAATCTCCCTTGATGATTTCAGGCCGAAGAGTTCTCTTCACGAATTCAGAAGCTTGCCAATCAAGGTCCTGCTGCAGATCGTGAATTGATGGGTCCAAGATACTGGATGTCATGATCTTTGGAATTAAACAACCTTTATTTTTCTCTCCAAGATCAGTTTCTAACTGTATGAAAGAAGTATATGCCTAATATTCTCTGTAATACCTCCCTGCAGTTTCACAATTGTATGGTTGAACTTAGGCTGGATGAGATCAAATGTTGAATTTAAAAAGATTTTTGGGGATTTTGCAATAGCCATCAATGAGTTTAGCCTTTTGTTTAATTGACTGATGTAACAATCCCATGGTATGAGATGTCAATCTTTCTTTCTACCCCATGGTTGGGTCATATTGTTACCATCATAGAAGTTCTCCAATTAGTGTTGTGTTTTCATTTTGCTCAGCTGTAATTTCTGTGCATCTCATGTTATGCAAAATTCGGTGGGAATATGGGTCCAAGTTTTCTCTATGGTTTATATTCTAAGAAACTGTTCTTTGTTCAATGTCAATTATTTTGACTTGCAACACTGTTCATCAAATGCCCAATTAGCAATCTTGTTGGTTAGTCTACAAGACACATAATTTTTATGAACAAATGATTGCAGTAGGAAAAGATATTTAAGAAATTGTTCTTTCAACAATACAATGTTCAGGATCTTGCTATATGCAGAAAAGAGACCTGAAAGTAGTCGATGTGTTTTAACAAACACTCTTCACAAGCTTATCTGATCATGCCCTTTGGAGTCGAGCGACAACCACAATCAAGAGGGTCACAATTGAGAGAAGCAGTGAAGATCTAAGCTTTTCTTCAAACTCGTTCTTGTTCTTGACTTCTGGATTTTCCCCCTTAGTCTGTCGAGGTAGAAATACATCATTCACCAGTGATTGGAATTTCTCAACGAGTTCCATAACTTTCGCTTTTGTCATCTCCATAATCCACTCGATAATGCAGGCAACCAAGTCCGGTTCTGTGTTTGAATTTTGAGGCACGCCTTCATTTTCATTTTCAGCCAGTATATCAATTCGAATATTGCAAACCAATTTAGCAGAAAATATAAGATGAGCTTAATACACACCTGAACCGGGTGGCTCTTGGAGCTTCTTGACCAACTCGTTGTTGGTAATAGCATCCCATAGGGCTTTATCAGAGGATAGGGAAAGCACCAATCTCTGCATTCCAAGCTATATTTCTCAACTAACATTTGAGAAAATTAAAGTACTTCCTATGCAAGTAATCATTTCATTATTATTGAAAAGTTACTGAAACTGCAGAATTAGATTTGTCACTCAAGCTTAAACAAGAAGGCACCTGAACAGAAGGATCTGCTTGCAGCAACTGGAAAGCATCATAAAGTTTTCTGTGTCCATAGGACAGTAACTTTCTTGTAACACAAGAATCCAACAATTTCTGAAGCCACTGTAAGTCTGACTCAGATGAATTTACCCCAAGCATAAAACTGGTCAAATTTGAAATATGATCAGAAACATCAAAATCTTAACAAACCAATGCAAGAACAGTTTACCAAATAATTTCTGATCTATTAATTAACTCAGCTGAAAGGAAAATATACATACATACCTATGTAAATGATATATATATATATATATATATATATTATGTATGTGTAATTGATCAGTTTACCAAGAAAGTATAACCATTAGAAAATTAACCAAACCAAGAAGTGAATCAAGCTGATTACTCTAGTGTTTATATTTACAGGCTCTTCAATAAAGAACCACATAATCAAACTTCTGGAAAATTGAAAATCAATAAAAATCTTGGCTGCTACTGAAAAAATTACCAGAGTTCTGTAAAGTTAATACTTACTTCAGAAGTGCAGCAATTGCACTTTGGACTTCAAATTGGGAAGGAACGGACCCAAAAACAGAGCTGCTAATCAAAGACCCACTTGCTCTTTTCTCTTCTTTTCCATAAACAAGCTCTAATTTCTTCCTGCAAGTTTCATTCCCACAGTAGCACTGTGAAGCAGAACAAGAGGGTTTAACAGCTCCAACATAACTGTTTGAAACTGGAAAATTAAGATTATTACTGAAAATTTTATTATCAGTAGTATTAGAAGAAGAGGGTTTGATGTGGATGATAGGAAAATCAATATGCATGGCTCCTCCTCCCATGGCTTTGAATTTTTGAGGCTCTGCTGAGGCTCTACGCCTCTACATGTAATCTTATGAGTTGAAACTGTAAACTGGAAAAGGTAAGGCCTCCATTTGTGTTGGTTACCATTTCTACACGTCAAAGCTTCAGCACCTAATAGGCTAATATCTTGGAATCAGTTGTACACCAGGGTTTGACCGAAAGGTTGTACATAGTACATACCAAAAGATCTCTACCTTTCCAAACAGGCCCATGCTAAATAATCTTTTGGGCTGGGTCAGTCTTTCATAGTTTATGTTATACTAGAAAAGGCAACCGCGCGATGCCGCGAGAATTGGATTTGTTAGTTGTTAATAATTTTTTATGTAGTGCTTAGTTGTTAAACAATTCTTTTTATAATTTTGATAAAAAATGTAATAGATCATAGTTACATAAGTTTGAGAAATACAATTTTAGATTGTAGCTTAAGCAGATTATGGTCGATAGTGCAAGTTTTAATAAGCTGCTTGAACAGATTACACATTTGCGAGAACTACAATTACAAAAATATGATTAATGAAACTCTTCCATTTTTAAGATTAAAAAAAAATAATAACTTACTTTAGGTATCATTTGTAGAAATTTACAAATACAAAACAAAATTGTTCTCCTATAAAAAAAATAAAATATTAAAAAAAAAAACTGAAAAGATATGGTAAAATTGAAAGAAAAAAAAGATAGATTGTAATTTTAGTTAAAAGTTGGGGCAAAACCGTCATTCCACTGTTACATGAACAGTTGATAACAATGATTAATGAAACTCTTCCATTTTTAAGATTAAAAAAAAAAAAAAACTTACTTTAGGTATCATTTGTAGAAATTTACAAATACAAAACAAAATTGTTCTCCTATAAAAAAAATAAAATATTAAAAAAAAAAACTGAAAAGATATGGTAAAATTGAAAGAAAAAAAAGATAGATTGTAATTTTAGTTAAAAGTTGGGGCAAAACCGTCATTCCATGCTAGAAAGGGCCAGTGGCAGAGTCGTAAAAAAAATATAACTGCAGTCAGTAATTTTTATAGATAATAGAATTTATCGAATACAATGTGAGAGACAATGTGATTCGAATTTATAGAATACAATGTGAAAGACAATGTGATTCTCATATTCCAATTTCCAGCGTTAATGATCCAGAATGAACATAATATTAATTTTGAAGCGCTCTTGTAATGCTTCAGAATAAAGAATACACACTTGAAAAATATAAAAAAGGAACCACAATCATGTTGTTGATTGTTGATTCATCAATTGCAATTTCTTTGAAGCAAGAGCCTCTGTCGCTCCATCAGCAATAACAGATTAACAGTAATGATATCCTTGGCATTTTGAAACATGAAGTTATCATCATACCTGGAGTGACGCTGTACAATTGAGAAGGCAAAAGAATTATTACCATATTTTAAGTGCATTAACATTAGGTATGAATATATGTAGTGTATACGATACTTACATTGATATATTCTGCAATATGCATAGACTTTTTTGCACAGGATCTACAAAAGCGAAACGACAATAGAATTATTATGTAAGAAACAATGTTAATGGGAATGACCAATATATGATAGTGTATATGAAGTCAGGTTTCTATTAAGTTAATGAAAATATGTACCTTCTGTATTGAAAAATGGGTGGCAATGGACACTGAATTTATTCGATTGTTGTTGAATGTCAATAGTTCTATCTGCTACTGTAGAGAACTGATCCACCCAAGGCAGCCAGTAAAATTTTGGTAGGATTCATTCATAATCCTAGCTAAATTTTACTGGCTAGCCTGGATGGATCGGTTCTCCATTATAGGAGATAGTACTATTGATGAGAACAATAAAAAAGGTTGATTGCATTAGTGAGGAAGTGATGAAATTAGGAAGCAAGTTAATGGTGGTGGAGATGAGAAAAAAAAATTAGAGAATTAGTCTGAGGTATTGTTTGATCTAAGTGGATTAGCTTCTCCGAATGTTCGTCCAAGTTATTTTCACTTAGATCAAACAATACCTCAGACTAATTCTCTAATTTTTTTTTCTCATCTCCACCACCATTAACTTGCTTCCTAATTTCATCACTTCCTCACTAATGCAATCTACCTTTTTTATTGTTCTCATAAACTGCAGCATCTTGTAGAGGTAAGGATTTTGCAATGATGTCTCATAATCCTACACTGAAAACCTGAAAAAATGGATACTAACAATTTAGAAAATTATGATCTACAGAAAAGTACAAAGATATTCTTTGATATATTTATTATTCAAATTTGTGTCTTTCCTTCCAAAATTGAAATTGAAATTCTGAAATTAGCAGAATTAAAATCTATGTACTCATGTTGGAAAGAGAGGTTAGTTAGACTTATGTTTGAGGTAACGAAGTTGATCCAGTATCTATCTGCATTACATAAATGTAATAGATCCATGATTTTGTATTCTGTGAGAATTAAGATGGAAAAAGAACAAAAAAAATTAATTAAACAAAGTTGCATTCACTATGAAAAAAGAAAAGATAGGAAAGTTTTTTCATATTTAAGAAGCTGGATTTCTTATCTCTGAAGATTTCTTTTGTAGTGGCCTTGGCTGACATTTGTAGTTGAAAAAGTACAATAACAGATGGAAAAATAATAATATTGTATGTCAGCAAGTATAATAAGTAGAAGATTATTTGAGGAAAAAAGAAGATACATGTGTCAATTATTGTATCTTTTCTTCCATATCATTCTGTCGATGAATGCTACTATTTTGCGTTTTGAAAATGATAGTTTGATGTAGAGGGATTGGTTTTTGGGTTTAAGAGAGTAAGGTTCATTTAAAGAATGATATGAAGGAAAAGGTATCATGATTAATTTACATATAGATTAAATAGGTAAAGTTTGACAAAGAGGTTTATTAGGAAAGAATTAGTTTTGTTTGAAGTGACAAAGTTGATGCAGCATCTGTCTGCATTAGATAAATGTAATAGATCCGTGATTTTGTATTCTGTGAAAACCAAAATTTTGCAAATAAAATATATGTGGGTAATATGTGTTATAATGGTTGGTATAAGTTTGACAGTGGGATTGATGATTACCTTATAGCAGCAGATCCATGATTGTGAAAAGCTAAAATGAGTTCCTATAAAGATTAAAGAGTAAGTGAGTAATTAATTGATCGCAGTAAGGATTATGAAATAGAAATAGTATGCACTATGTGGGATAAATCAAGATTATAATATGTCAGATGTTATTGTAAGGTCTTCTTTGGGATGATCAAATGGTATAGACAAAAACTGCATCTACATTATTTGATTGAACTGAAGAAGACTTTGCTATTAAAGCAGTAGTTCATTACTATCTTCTTTGGAAGGATATCATTACCATAGTACTCCAGAACTATGAGATGTACGGCATGGTGGACAGATTTGAACCCTGGCCACCCCAGTTCATCAACAACAATCTCAATCCAGCCTACATTAAATGGGTCAAGAAAGATTGTACCTGTTGAATTTGGTTGATTGCTTCTCTCTTTGAGTTCTCCATCCCTTTCGCAGTTGGCTCTACCTCTGCAAGCTCTCTTTGGCTCACTCTCGAGCACCAACTTGCTGCCTTGACCAGATCCTATGAACTGACGGTAATAAATCTATGCTATAACTCTATGCTAATACTACACGAATATGTTGAGCTAAAAGTAGGGCAATTGGGTAGCTTCTGCATCATCGACTATCTGTAGCAAATCAAGACGGTTGCTGATGCTCTTGCCGCAGCTGGAGCACCTCTTGATGACAACAACCTTGTCGCGCAGACTCTTGCCTTTACTACCTCTATCCACAGGCGCTCTGATCATCGAGAATTGATCTTTATATGGAAACATTGATATTCACATTGAAACAGATCAAACAGAATAATATGTTTATACTGAGAGTACTTCAATTCACAATATATTAACAAATTGAGTGTATACCATTGATGACATCCCTCTGGGTCTTGGATTGCAGCCCAATATTGTTCCGAATTTGTAAGTATACAAATCATAATCAAGAATGCTTTGCGTTCGGAAAAGCCTTGGAAGAAGAAGAATCACCATAATCAAACTACTTGATCAATCATCAGAAAATAATAAAAAAATCAATATTCAATCAGTTGGGAAATTCAGGTTTCAATTTTGATGAACCGCAGAATTATTTACCAAGGAATGAACTTAGTGTACTTTAGTATTGGAGGTATGGTTGTCAAATGCCTCAGCTCGATTAAAAACCTTCAGCGTACTGTACAAAAGCAAACAACAAATGTCAGAAATATACTGACCTGGAAAGCTGAACCTAAAAGTTTTAAAAATAGTGTCATTGAAAGTCTGAGTAAGTTTCAAAATAAGCAAGATATGATGGTTAATTTAGGTTATTCAGTTACTGAGTACAAAATAGCTGACAACTTTTAATTTAGGGTGTAAGCTGTTAGCCATCAACACATCACTGAAAAGGAATGAGAAACAACATTACTTTTTTGCACTGGTATATTTGGAATATAGAGTCTAACAAATATTTGAGGAAATAGTGATAAACTGGTATTTAATATAAAAAGAAGGGTTTGCAATGAGAAACTCAAAGTAATAATAGTCATCAATAGTTATAGCAGTACTACTAACATATATTTTCTTGAACAAAGTTATGCATGCCATTAATCTCAGATTGCAGTAAAGGTAAATGTATGGAGAAAGAAGGAAAAATAATTATTAAACTACTTTGGTTCTGTATTTCAATCTGCTGGTTGATGTATTAGTGAAATGATGCTATGATAGCTTTTATACTTCAATCACAATACCGTTTCATAATTGAGAGTTGAAATAATTGGTAATTGAGGTAAGTTGTTCAAGAGAAACTGCAAAATCAATAAAAACATTAATACAGAAATTGGTTATAAAAACATAAAAGCTGTGCAAAAATTGCAGCAGAAGCTTGTTGGAGTACTGGAAAGACAATTGAGCAGGAATAAGAAGGTGCTTACTCACATATACTGAGAGAACTAAAAATAACCCAGCAAATAAACTGATATTTCTTTATGTTCACTCTGTTCTGCGTAGAGATTGAACAGATTCCATGTCCTGAACAGCAAGTATTATAGATTATTACTTATGTTGATGTACTCTTAAAAGATAAATGCATCGATGATTGTTCAGGAAGAAGACACGTTTAAATGAGAAGGAGAAAGAACTCCTTCTAACTCATGTGGATATTGTAGGTGGATCACTTCATAGTCATTGTGGTAGGTATTGAAAAATGTCGAAGCTGGTGATATGTGTGAAAGTCATGTAAACATAAAAGAAAAAAGTAAAAAAGAAAAAAAGATGCTATATTTGTTATTGCAAGAACAAATCTGGTAGCTATAATTAAAAGAACTAAGAATCATAGCTTTTTGAAAGAACAAAATAATGTAGGTTTATTTTCTTAACACTGTATCTGCCGGAACGCTTTATTAAAATACTGCAATTGAATAGAAGTGATGTAGGGTTAGATCATAATTTAGAGGGCAAAGCTTATTTTTACAGGTCTGAGTACACTGGCTTGTTTGAACTTTTGAATACCTGGAAATTGATAGTTGACATACAGAAGATTTGAACAGAAATTGAATGCAGTTTGCAGATTTTGCTTATAGAAACTCTGTATTAAAGACATTAAATTACAATGTGTCGTTGCAAAGCAAAAGCGCGGGCTGTGTTATCTATGAAGGTACAGGGCATAAAAATATTTCATGCTTGGTTTTTCCTTCTTCTGAAACTTGAATGCAGTTTGCAAGTCTCCTTCATACATGAGTAAAGCACAAATATATATAGACAGCCGAAAATAATGTATGAATGAAATTGCAAATAGATAGAAAACCAAATGAGTTGAATTTTACTGATAAAGTTGTTGGAATACAGTAATGCTAGTCAATTAAGATATATATGAGGAAGGAGCAAGAACAACAGTGAACGGTTATTTGTATGAGTGATAAACCTATTGTCTAGTTTGATGGCAATCATGAACAAAAGGCAGAAATTTGATTGTTAACAGGAGAAGCTGAAATTGAATGTAAAACACAACAGAGAAACAGGAGAAATTAATGTACATTGCTGATATAGGAAATCTGTTTTACATATATTACATTTAGTCTGCAGTCTGTTCAACTGGAGTGATAACAAAAATGCTAGCCTTATGATAGTGCAAGAAGCTATGCTAGCGATTAGTCCAGTTGTCAAAAGTCACAGTTAGCAAACATATTTGCTAGAGTTTGTTCAAAAAATTACTGACTGCAGTTATATTGTACAGACTGTTTCCATTGATTACTTGAATGTGGGAAAAAGGGCCAGTGGCAGAGTCGTAAAAAAAATTCAAATGAGGGTAAAATTGTCTTTTTTCATGAATGAACAGTGATTATGGCAGCTTTGTATTTTTCCATAAATGCAAGGGCAAAATAGACTGTTCACTGTGCTTAGAACAGTGTAACAGTGCATTCATGCTTTATATATGTATATTGGGAAATTCGTCCAAACAGTGTCTGAACTTTTCCAGACTATTAATTTTCATACCTATACTTTGAAAAATGTCATAATGGTACCTGAAGTTTTGGCCCCGACCTAATTTCTGTACCTAGCAACAGTAAAGTCGTCAAGGGCGTTAAATTTTGAGGGGTAAATCTGGAACTTCAGGTATTCTCAAGGGAAAATCTTCTAAACAGTGTCTAAACTTTTCCAGACTATTAATTTTCATACCTATACTTTGAAAAATATCAAAATGGTACCTGACGATTTAAGCCTGACCCAATATTCATACCTAGGAACAGTAAAACGGTTGACTCCGTTGAACAGTACCAGAAAAGTATGCCAATAACTACCATGCCCAATACGAGATTCAAATACCAATATCAACATGGTATACCTAGATCTAAATATTCATATACCCGTATCCAGAAGAACTCAGGAAGATCGGCGTACGATGCCAGACCACCGCCAACAGCCGTGCTCAGACCCATACTTGATCGGAACTCGACCTTCATCTACATCGACGACCTGAATTCGGAATCGTCCTCCGACACCCCAGAACCTGACTTAGGGTCCCGCGTCAAGGCTGTCTAGCAGATTGCCCAAACCCATCAAAAAAAGAAAAATTGAAATTGATTTCAGCTGCAAATAATTGAATTTGATTTTTTGGATTGTGGATTTTGGGATTTTTGATTGAAATCGAAGCAGAGAAGATGCTGGAGAAGATCGCGTTGCCGGCGAAGCCATCACTGAGAGGGAATAATTGGGTGGTTGACGCCTCACATTGTGGATTTGATCTGTAATAGCGAATTCCAACATATCTTCTTGTACCAGAGCTTCTGTTAGGAGTAAAGAACCCGAGTTCAATTTTTTCTCCTGATAGAAAACTGAGGTAGGTAGCTGAGTTCTGCGGCTCTCAACTGAGGTAAGACGAAGACCTTTGACTTCGAGGTCTGGGGGGCAATGTTTGAACCCAACGGTAGTTATTGGCATACTTTTCTGGTATTGTTCAACGGAGTCAACGGTTTTACTGTTCCTAGGTATGAATATTGGGTCGGGCTTAAATCGTCAGGTACCATTTTGATATTTTTCAAAGTATAGGTATGAAAATTAGTAGTCTGGAAAAGTTCAGACACTGTTTGGAAGATTTTCTCTTGAGAATACCTGAAGTTCCAGATTTACCCCTCAAAATTTAACGCCGTTGACGACTTTACTGTTGCTAGGTACGGAAATTGGGTCGGGGCCAAAACTTCAGGTACCATTATGACATTTTTCAAAGTATAGGTATGAAAATTAATAGTTTGGAAAAATTCAGACACTGTTTGGACGAATTTCCCTATAATTATGGATAGAAGCCGCAATCACTTGATCTAATTTCCTATACTCTCTCATTACTTGGGCTAACTTGATGAATTGTATTCCTAACTACGGCTGTTACTCCTTTCAGCGTGCTGTTTTCACTCTCAGGTAGATTGATCAGTTCTATACTCTATAAAGAGTCTCAATGGAATCACATTGTGAGTATCACCTACTACCTAGGATTTAGGTCCTGGGTTCGAGTCACCATGAGAATAGGAGTGAAATCCTTTAATCTTCTTTAAAGAAATTAAAAAAAAAAAAAAATCACATTGTGAGTACCACAATTACGTGTCTTGACAAACAATGTGTTGAAGGCTAGGATGAGTCTAGTGTTGATTGGTTTGTCAAATTCTTGCATGTCCAGATTGCAGATTCTGATGGTGTGATCTACAAATCTCAAGATCGTGACAATAGTTCTATCGTTGGTAATTATCTTGAGGAGGCTGAAGCTTCACCTTCAGTTTTTTCCAGTTCTCTCTAAGTGATTCAGAGCAGTCAATTTGTTGGTGTAGTACACTTTCTGCGTCGTTCTAATTTAGCTCTAGGATTTGTCATCGCTCCCAAAATTTTAAGAGATGTCATTCGGAACGATTGTAATTGTTAACTATTTGAATAAATTTATTTTAAAAAAAAGTTATATGATTAATTTATTTTGAAAAAAAAAAACAAATAATATGTCCAATTACAGTCTCGTTCGTATGGGATTTTGGGTGAGAAAGAAATATAATTTGCAATTTTGGAAAGTTGGTAAATTATTTTATATAAGGGTTGGTAAAAAGGGAGTGAAATCCACACTAAAAAAAGGGTTGGTAAAAGAGATTGTGTCCGTAATATAAGCAAGGAAATGAATGAATTATAAATCTTTTACGTAGAAACGTGTCAACCTGCTTATTTTGTTCCAATCAATGTAAACATTCAATGCTGCTACTAGAAATGGAGTTTGGGCCTCAATGAAGAGCCGAAGACGACGCAATACGTTGAGAAACAAAGCCACAAAAAAAGCCAGTAGATTTGGAGACACTTTTTCCCTGAAAACTCCTCTACAATCCCACTAGCTTGAGTTGTTTTCAATTTCAAGGTACATTTTAATTCCCTTTGTTATTTCGATTTTGGATCCCATAATTTTGCATGGAGAAAAATGTGTAATGTGAGCTTGTGTTCGGGTTGAAGCAGATGGCTGATGGGAGTGCGCAATCAAGGTACGTGAAGCTGACCAGGGAACAAGAAGCCCCAACAGAGGATATCACCCCTGGAGAGCTCAACCAACCCATTGAAATTCCTCAGGTCCTTCTTTCACTGCCTAAAGAATTTGTGGTGTTTGTTTTTGGGGCTCCAAATTGAAATTTTAGATGCTTGTTATATTGAGGATGATAATGTTAGATCATGGTGCAAACTAGCTTTTTGTGTGTCTTTAGATTGTGAAAACAATAGTGTTTCTGACGTTAAGTTGATGTGTTTAATGTTTGGTGGTTCAGCATCCACCAGTTTTCGATTTCTCTTTGTGAGATGTATCTTTTAATTATGGTTGGTACTCTTTGTTGTTGGTAATGGACACGTACAGTTAAATGTTGAGAGGTGTGTGGAATGCGGGCAACCCCTGCCTGAAAGATACCAGCCCCCAGCTGATGAAGATTGGACAACTGGGATATGTGGCTGCACTCAAGATCCAGAGAGTTGTAAGAGTTCATCTGCTTTATCACTTTTTTGGGATTTGAAAGCGTACTTGGCACTTAGGATAGTGAATGAGATGAAGAAAAACATGTTTTACATGGCCTAATGTTTGGGAATCAAAGCTTTTCAGATTATCCCAATTATTTACTTAAGACAGACAACGAGGATTGTTATAGTCAAGCCAATTTACTATCTACATTTTCTTAGAAATTGTTACAAAGATCATAAGTTTTTTCTGTTTATAGTCAATCCTTACTTTAGTGGTGTATTTTCAGTTTTTGCGCCATCTTAATCATTTATAATTCCTTGGATTATTGTGTTTACGTTGTAGGCTGGACTGGACTTTTTTGCCCATGTGTGTTGTTTGGGCGTAACGTTGAAACAATACGAGAAGATATTCCCTGGAATAATGCCTGTGTTTGCCATGCTGTGTGTGTTGAAGGAGGAATTGCAGTTGCAGCAGCGACAGCATTCTTCCATGGTGTTGATCCTAAGACGTCAGTTCTCATCTGTGAGACATTGCTATTTGCCTGGTGGATGTGTGCAATCTACACTGGTCTGTTTAGGCAGTCATTGCAAAAGAAATATCATCTCAAGGTGAATTTCAGTTTCTATTCTTTCCCGAACTTGGGTTACATGCAAATTACATGAGAAAATGTTGAAGCATAGGATAAGAAGAGGAGAGGTTTCTAAAATGTAGAACGCCTGTGTACATTCATCTTAGATAACTACAAGTCTTCTCTCTCCTAATCTTTTTGCATTTTTTGTCGAGGTATTTTGTTAAACTTTTTTCCCATGATTTACCTTGTACATACCAATGGCTTTTGGTCACTACATTTAGAAGGTGAAAGTTATCTCGCCCAACAGATAATGTATATCTCGTGATGGAAAAACTATGACATGCATGTCATCTCACATAGTGGACAGTTACTCAGCACATGAAAGCTGAGATTTTTATGTAGTTCCATATGGTGCATTCAGCGTGCTTAATTGAGTATTTTGTGCCTCCAGTTGATGTAGAATGTTCTTGTCTGTATGGATGTGTTTAACTTTATTTTTGCCTTGTGCTGATCTTCGTTTCTTGACATTAGTTTGGACGTGAGACTCTGACCATCAATTTTGCACGCATTGTTCTTTTGTTTCCAGTAGCATAAATCAGGTTGTTTAATATTGTGAAACAAAGATGATTATTCTACTTGGTCACTAAATAAACATATCCAAGAACATATGTATTGAAGACTTCCCTTTTCACATCTTGGTTTTTGACTTAAAACCATGATATGTGAAAGGTGAAGTCAAGTCTTCAGGTTATATGTTCTTGGAACACTATTACTTAATTATTTTCATGCTGAAGGTTTTCCCAAGTCTATAAACTGTGGAACTCAAAAGACATTTGAAATGGTTAAGATACTCCAATTTTCAGAGCTAATATGATTTCCAGAAGGCATGGTACTCTGTGTTAATGATGTACTCTTTCCCTCGCACATGCATAAGCCTGTCTGTTTACTTAAAAGAGTATATATTTGAGCTTGCCACAAATGCGCGCTTTGCAAAACTCCAGATATTTTGAGTTTTGATTTTGTAAATTCTTCTTTTCAACAATTGCTCTTAGTAAACATAAGTTGTTGTTTGAAAGCTCATGGGCCGTTTTCATTTGAACATATTATAACGGTGCTAACTCAACGTGCAACTTCTCTGCAGGATTCACCATGTGATCCTTGCATGGTGCACTGCTGCATGCACTGGTGTGCTTTGTGTCAAGAGCACAGGGAGATGAGGGGTCACTTATCTGATTCTTCAAGCATGGCAATGACTGTTGTTAACCCACCGCCAGTTCAAGAGATGAGCTCTAGTGAGAAAAAGGACGCTGCAGCTCCATCAGCAGAGTCTTCCGGTCAAGGAAACACCAATTCCAGTCAAGAAAACACCAATATGGAGCTGGCGCTGCAGCCTGTGTAGGATTTATCAATTCTGCTATGTACTAGAAAAGAATCCCTCTTTTTCATACATCTCGAGTTTTCATCAGAAGATCAACCTGTGCAGAATTATGAGGAGATCTAATAGGATGCAAAACCTGTTACTTTGAGACAAAACGGAACCATGTGGCTTGTCATTGGCGTCAACTCCTTTTAAGTGTTTACACCAATTTCATCAACTCCTGATTTTGCCTTATAGTTGCAGTACTTGTAATAATCTCATCTTCGACATCATATATACTTTATTCTGGATCATAAAGTACAATTTTTCTTTTCTCAGTTTTCACATGGGAAACGAATTCCCAAAGGAAACCCTTTCCTTTGGAATTGGTCTTTCTTTTCTAGAGACTATTCAAAACCTAATCAAGAGATTTACAAATTTTTATTTTTATTTTTATTTTTTATTTTTTTATTTTTGGAAAAGAAAGAATGCATATATAGATGGTTACATCAGTATTAAATATCCAGGACAGTTATTGTGACTCGTCCTCAATCCAAATATGAAAAGCACGAAACAAAAACATTTTTCTAGCTGACAAATGCGCTGCCTGATTACATTTTCGTGGGTAATAATCTCTTGGCTGTGATTTTGTGAATAAGCTCATTCACCATTTACTCTGCTTTGTGTGTTTTCATTTATAATTTTATAATCTAACTGTCTCTGCCATTAAAGATCACTTCTGCAAAAAATAATCGAATTGGAGATGGTTCAACTATTCAATTGGATCAAACAAATAAACGGTTATAATAACAGTTACTACAATTATAATGAATCCCTGGTACAGATTAGTCTATAAACCGAGAAAGTCTTCGAGAATTAAAAAAAAAAAAAAAAATTACTCCGAACCCGGTCCCAGTCAACCCGACCCATTTCTGTACCAGAGTCTTCTCAAACTCCAGAGATTTTTTTGACTCCCAAAAACCAATCAACAACAGACAGAAGTGTGTGCGCGGTTGAGCAAGGGTTCAGGGTTTAACACTTTAACCTGAGCTCCCCCAAAATCCCCAAAACCCTAACCTCCACCACCACCACCACCACCACCATGCCCCGCTTCCCTCGCTTCTCCACCCCGCGCCTCCTCTACTCCCTCCACACCTCCAAAACGACGCCGTCCCCGTCCCCGTCCTCCTCTCTCCTCCTCGGCTCCTTCCACCTCCGCCAATTCTCGGCCGGCAACCTCGCACGTGCCAAGGACGACAAGGAGCTATGGTGGACGGACGTGATGGCCAGGCTCCGCAACATCGGAATCTCGGCCCATATCGACTCCGGCAAGACCACTCTCACCGAGAGAATTCTCTACTACACCGGAAAGATCCACGAGATTCACGAGGTCAGAGGCCGAGACGGCGTCGGCGCCAAAATGGACTCCATGGATTTGGAGAGAGAGAAGGGAATTACCATTCAGTCCGCTGCCACTTACTGCACTTGGAATGGTTATCAGGTAAAATCGTAATTTCATGGAAATGATGAGGCGCCCTCTAGCTAAGTAGTGATCTAGGCTTGGTTGGATTGTTAAAGTTTTCGACTTGTTGAAAATGATGAGGTGATCAGTTATCAAATTTCTAGCTCCCTTGATTAGTTTTAAGTAGTGTTGAAATGTACGTTGAAGAAAGCTAAATGTAGGTTTCGAATAGTAAGAAATGCACAGATGAAGTTCGGGTTTTGAGCTTAGGATATATAATATGATGGAATGACAAAGTTTCAGCGTGTTGCGTCGTAGTTTCAGCTATTCTTGGGAGTGTTTAAGAGGGTTTTGTTTATATTAAAAGACTCGGGGAAATGGACCTGGATTTTATTGTGTTGCTAATTGTATTCTCAATTGAAATCTGGGAAAACCAGAAGGAGGGAAAGTTAGTTAGATTGTTACATTACATGAATTTAGGCGAAACAAAACAGTAATAATATTATTGAAGTTGGAATAGAGAAATTTTGGTGTAGTGTCTACTGTTTAAAAGAAAAGAAATATCTTGGCAGTTACCTAAGTACATTGTGGGTTCTCTTGCATGCACTATGTCACTGCCTTCTTGCTGGGTAACATTTTGCTCCCTAAAAGATACAGCGAGGTTGGAGTGTTTACTTTTCACCCTGTGTTTGCACTTTGCACTGATAAATTAAACTTAAGATGCTGTTTGAAGTTGCGGAGTTCCAGAATGAAAGGGAAAAAAATGTTGCTGCAGTCCTTTTGATATCATTAGATATCTCTTATACAGCTGGAAGTTTGCTATTGCAGATTAACATAATTGACACCCCTGGTCACGTTGATTTCACCATTGAGGTTGAGAGAGCTTTGCGTGTTCTTGATGGAGCCATCCTTGTCCTTTGTAGCGTTGGTGGTGTACAGAGTCAGTCAATTACTGTTGATCGGCAAATGAAAAGATATGAGGTTCCAAGAATTGCATTTATAAACAAACTTGATCGAATGGGAGCAGATCCATGGAAAGTTCTGAATCAGGTACCTTATGTCAATTTGTTCTTGGCATGTTTTCAAATACCTTATGTATGATTTTAATTAGTGCAAAACCTGATACAATGAAGCACAGAAATTTCTTACTTGGATACTATCCAAATAACAAAATAATCTATTTATTATTATTTTTTTTTTTTTCTTGAAGAAGCTAGAGTGCCCTAGTCGGTTAAATTGATACTTCCTTTTTAAGGGGATACTGAATTTTTGAACCTTCAATAGTTATGTGACAATACAGTTGGTTCTCTTGTAGATGAGGTCTAAGCTCCGGCATCATGCTGCTGCATTGCAACTTCCTATTGGGTTGGAAGATGATTTTAAGGGTCTTATTGATCTTGTGCAGTTAAAAGCTTTGTATTTTCATGGTTCTAGCGGGTATGTTTTTGACACTACTGAATTTTCATGTTTCCTTTTCAATATGCATTGTATTCAAGTATTTTATTGTTATATTTTTTAGTCAGGAAATTGTCATTGAAGACATTCCTTCTGATATGGAGGCGTTAGTCGCAGAAAAAAGGCGTGAGCTAATTGAAATTGTTTCTGAAGTTGATGACCAACTTGCTGAAGCATTTCTTGAAGATGTGCCCATTACACCTACTGATCTGGAGGTACACTGGACTTTGTCTCTCCATTTTTTTTCATAAGCATCTGCAAAAAGTTGTGAGAAGATGAAAACAAAAATATTTTGTCTTAACTTGTTGCATGTGACTTGAGCTCAAATTTTTATTTTGTTTTCCATTTTGATCCGTTGTGTTCTTTGCTTTTGTGGTTAGATGTTACCTGAAAAGTGAAAAAGTTATTGGTATCTCTGAAGATCAGCATTATTCAAGAGAAACTAATTTGGGCATTTATATTAAGCTTTCTCTCCTTTTTTTGATCTCCTTTTTTTGAGTAGGAAGCTGTGCGAAGGGCTACTATCGCAAGGAAATTTATACCTGTGTTCATGGGTAGTGCATTTAAAAACAAGGTATTATTTTTATTTTTAAAATTTTTGTTCATTTGGATGATAGGTATATAATTGGCTGTATGTGACCTTGCTCATCAACCTTCAAACGTCTTTATGCTGATGCATTAATTTTCACGTAATTTTGCGTATTACTAACCGAAAATTTTGGTGTATTGTAGTAGAAACTTCAAATGTATATGATTGCCACCTAAAATGTTTCGTGCACAGCAAATGATTAAACTCCATAGTGGCATAGACATATTTAACTGCCTGTAGTTTGGACTATTTACTTTCAAAATTTTTGCTCTCTATTTGGTTCTAGTTTAGGCTATCAGTTAACTAACTTAAGGGACCTTGCTGCCATCCCTACAGTTGCTTTGCAGATGTGGTCTGTGTTGGTGCACTTCCATGTTGTTACATTGTTAAAATTTGTGAATGCTGTATACCGCGATGTGGTCTCCTTCAGCTTATTGTCTTGTGTCTTTCAGATATACTATTTTAGCAATTCTTGTAGTTTTCAGTTATACAAAGACACAAAGTAATTGTCCTATTTATAGAGAAGATGATTTTGTGTATGCTGCTTGCTTGTTTAACACTCTGATGTCAATAATTTCTTCATCTTCTCCCATTTATGGAGTACAGGGTGTACAACCACTTTTGAATGGTGTACTTGGTTATTTGCCTTGTCCATCTGAAGTCAGTAACTATGCTCTTGACCAGACTAAGGATGAAGAGAAGGTATTAAGCTGAGAAAATTCATCCTATATTCTTTCGTTTGTTTCATTCTCCAAATCCGTATGGACAATTACAAATTTCAGTAATACTGCAGGTTATATTAGGTGGAACTCCAGATGGACCCCTTGTAGCATTGGCCTTTAAATTGGAGGAAGGGCGTTTTGGTCAGTTAACCTTTCTAAGGTATGCCATGGACGTTTATGTTTCCCTTTCAACTTAGTGAGCTTATCTTATCTTATTGCATTAATATATTATGTTATAATAACTATGCTAACATTTAGTTTGTTGATGAAGAATCTATGAAGGTGTTATACGGAAGGGTGATTTCATTTTTAACATTAACACTGGCAAGAAGATTAAGGTAAGTACGAGGAGGAATTTTATGTTTCAGCTCCAAGTTTTCAGTTCAAGTTAAGTGTTTGTGCAATACTTGTGCTGCAATATTTGTTTAATGCTGCCAATTCTTCCATTTAGTATTCTGAAATCTAATTTAATTGTCTTTGGCAAGCAATCAGTGGCTTATAATTATGTGTAATGATCTGGTGTAAAATTTTTATGAGTGTTTTTATATGTGAGGACTGCAAGCAGATGGCTGTCCCTCTGTAGATTTTAGCCTTTAGGGTTTAGGACTGCAGATGGCTATCCCTAATTTTAGGAAGCACATTTTTTTTTTTTTTTATTATTTACTTAAGGGTGTGTTCCCTTTAGTGCGTGTCTCTGACCAGTCTTGTCTGCGTGCATACTTGTGATTGCTCATTTTGCTCTTAGCGTGGCTTTGATTGTTGGTCTTCAGTTGGCATGGTTCTGTTGGAGTTTTCTTTTGTACTTGGTTAGAACAGTAATAAAAGTAACCCATAAAATTGATGACCCTCACAAATGCATTCCCTTGAAGGAGCAAGGGTGATTCAAAGTAGAAAAGTTGAAAAGTAGTTGAAAGTTATTAGGAAAGACATTCCAAAACCAGAAGTCGGGGAGGAGATAGCTCTTATATGGAATTGAATGGGTAAGGAATTTATGTGGTGGATTACAATTAATTTCAGATAGGATTTGTATTGCTCCCACAATCTGTTGGCATTAAGGCTAAGTTGAGTCGATTTATATATGAAAGCTCTCATTTATATGTTGTGTACGTTATTTGTTTCCTGTTACGAGTGCTGAAATTTTAATTTTCGATTGTTGCCCAGAATGTCCAAATTCATAGCAATGGTAAAGCTTTGATTATATTGTTTTCTACTCTTACTGAATCTTTTGTCTTCTCGGAACAGGTTCCTCGCTTGGTCCGGATGCATTCTGATGAGATGGAGGTTAGTTTGTTGTTTAAAAGGTTTGCTATTAACATTGGTGGATCAATCAACATGTGAAAATAATTTCTACAATAAATTATTTCTAAAATGTTGTGATGGTAGGTGTTGTCTCTGGTAGTGGATATGTAGAATGGTGTTTATTTGGTCCTAGATGTATGTACAATTTTTTGTCTTTAGTAGATAAAGGCTGTGTTTACTGGTACTTTTTTTCTTTTCTAATTTTTGTGGGCATTCATCCTCAGGATATTCAAGAGGCACATGCTGGACAAATAGTTGCTGTATTTGGTGTGGATTGTGCATCAGGTTTGGCTCCTACGTTTTGTTGTATGCTGCTTGTGTGTACATGCATAGACCAAGGGTAGATGTAAATTTGTATTACCAATTTATGTTTTCCTAGTTATATGGTTATGGAGAATAAGAATAAGAAGTTTGATATTGTTGAAGTATCTGAAAGAGCGAGATATATGTCAAAAAAAAAAAAAATGGATGTTAGACAGTGACCGAGAGAATTTATAGATTTCCACAGTCAAGTTAATCATAGCTTTCTTCATTTTGGGCATGGCAACCAGTAGGGATTATTCCTTATAACCTGATGATTTTTGTGTTTTCTTCAGGAGATACATTTACTGACGGTTCAGTTAAATATACCATGACTTCTATGAATGTCCCTGAGCCAGTGATGTCATTAGCTGTTCAGCCAGTTTCAAAAGATTCTGGAGGACAAGTAGGCGGGCTCCATTTGATTTGATTTTGCATATGTGCAATAGCTTTCAATGGTATTGAATGTTATTGTTTCTTGTTTCTAGTTTTCGAAGGCTTTGAATCGTTTTCAGAAAGAAGATCCTACCTTCCGTGTTGGCTTGGACCCTGAGAGCGGACAGGTCTGATTGACAACATGATCTATTATCTGTAGTTTTTCTACATTTTGAGAAACATTTATCTTATCTGACCATTGTTGTTTTGTTGACTAGACAATCATATCAGGAATGGGAGAGCTGCATTTGGAAGTTTATGTTGAACGCATTCGGAGAGAATATAAGGTGTCTACCCTCTCTCTCTCTTGATGATATCAGGAATTTTGATTTTAGAGAATTTTACATTTTCACCCTTTAATGTCACATTTTGGTGTAACAGGTTGATGCAACTGTTGGAAAGCCTCGTGTAAACTTCAGAGAGACTGTTACTCAACGTGCCGACTTTGATTATTTACATAAAAAGCAATCTGGAGGACAGGGTCAATATGGGCGAGTAACTGGGTAAGTGCAGATAATATGCATGATGCTCAGACCTGCTTGCGTTTGTCGATACCCTACTTGCTTGAGTGCAGCACTTACTGTATGTGACTCTTTTAAATTTACTTAGGTTACTTGGTAAACCTCTAGGTTTTCTGAATGCAACTTGGTGCTCTCTTCTCTGTTTGTAATCTATTTTTTATTTGTACATTGCAGATTTATCGAACCGCTGCCTGCAGGATCAGCGACAAAGTTTGAATTTGAAAACAGTATTGTGGGACAAGCTATACCATCAAATTTTATCCCAGCTATTGAGAAGGGTTTTAAAGAAGCAGCCAATTCGTGAGTTCCCATGTCCTGTTTTGGGAGTTATTGAAACATGGAGAATATAATGTTTAATATAGTCGGTTTTCTTACACTAAAGTTCATTTAAACTGCAATGTTGTCATAATATGATGCCCCTTGCTATTGAGTTTGATGGTAATGCTACTATTGCACAGGGGCTCATTAATTGGCCATCCAGTTGAAAATGTTCGCATTGTTTTAACTGATGGTGCTTCCCATGCTGTGGATTCTAGTGAACTTGCCTTCAAATTAGCTGCAATATATGCCTTTAGAAAGGTCTGTCCTTATCTTGATTTGAAGTGAATTCCTGTAATTTGATTGTGACCATCTGCTGGAATTTTCTTTTTTCCTTCTTGTTCTATTTTGGGGCTCAATACATAAGCTTTATGTTATGCAATTTTTAAACAGTGCTATACGGTGGCAAAGCCGGTGATACTGGAGCCTGTTATGTTGGTGGAGTTGAAAGTACCTACAGAATTTCAGGGCACTGTTGCTGGTGATATTAACAAGTGAGTGTTTTCCACTGGTTTTTTACAGACGGTGGTCTTGTTTCCATTATTTATATATCTATTTATTTTTTCAATTGAAGTATAAGGTTTTATTACCAACAATTAACTGAAAGTACCACTGCTCTCATTGTTTAGGAGAAAAGGTGTCATTATTGGAAATGATCAGGAAGGGGATGACTCTGTTATTACGGCCCAAGTAAGTATTTTCTTTTATGTAATTCTACTTCATACATTTACTTTGCTTATGCAACAAAAGGGGTTTTCACAGGTAATTAAGGACACTATTGTATTTGAAATCTTAAAATAATTTTGTAAAATTTCCCTTCTTTTTTCTTTCTTTCGGAAATGATAAAATTTCCCTTCAGTTTGCTAAGATTCGAACTGTGTTTGCATTAAAAAAAAGAAGATAAAAACTGTGTTTGCATTACCTAACTTTATTTTGTAAACAAGAAAAAAAGTATATGTTTTTGTTTTATTTTGTTTTGATGAGAAGTCCTTGAAATGAAACTTATATGATCGACTGTTTTAGGTCCCTCTGAACAATATGTTTGGCTATTCGACGTCTCTTCGATCAATGACACAGGTAATGACCATTCCTTTTAAGCTTCATTTGCCTTGTATGTAGATTGTCTTTACGATTCGTCTTCTATCCATCTTTGCAGGGAAAAGGCGAATTCACAATGGAGTACAAAGAGCACTCTCCCGTTTCTCATGATGTGCAGGCGCAATTAGTAAACAATTACAAGGGACCCAATGCCACTGAATAGTGTCTGGCTATATGCTTCATCAAAGCATTGCTATTTTTTGTCCTGCCGGAGTCAATTGAATCCTTTTTCTTATCACATTTTTCTCGACTTCGAGGTTGTTAAGCTCTTTATAGGAAGAATGATCATGTATATTACATGATCTATAATTTTGAAAAACGCCAATAAAAGTCTAATCGACCCTTTTGGGCTGAGATGATAATGTATTCAACTGTACTCTCCTGAACTGTATATCATATAGTTGAAGTATTTTACATCAGTAGTACTGTAGTAGCATACTATACAAAAAGAAAAATCAATTCTCTTTGGCACAATTCTCGTCTTTGCCATAAAGATTAGGAACTAGATGGTGTTACGTTCTTGGAGTGTTATTCATAATTGCGTAGCAAATGATATGTTTAACAGTACTTTTTTAATTTTTTTCATTCTCTGCATGATCTTTTATTAAATTCGAGTGATTTTATTAGCTTGATCGAGAGATTTTATTGGCTTGATCTATAGAATAATTCCTCACACCAGTTGTCTCGAATAAAAGTGAAAGTTGGCCATGAAAAGTAGCACTAGACTGTGAAAAGTTTCTGTAGCTCATCAGAATTCAGGTCTTTTAATTTCCACCCAAGAAGACTCAAACAGTCAAACTAGTTTCTTTTCGTCATCCATCCATGGCTCTCGTCAGATATCAATTAGAAGCTGCTTCCCCTTCCACTTCCGCTTCTCCTTCTCAGTTCAGCTACGACGTGTTCTTGAGTTTCAGAGGTGAAGACACCCGTAAGAACTTCACTGATCACCTCTACACCGCCTTAACCGGAGCAGGACTTCGCACTTTCCGAGACGACGATGAACTTCCCAGAGGAGAAGACATCAAACCAGAGCTGGAGAGAGCCATCCAACTCTCGCGAAGTTCCGTCATCGTGTTTTCTAAAGACTACGCCTCTTCCAAATGGTGCCTCGACGAGCTTTGCATGATCCTTCAACACAGAACGGCCTCCGATCACATCGTTTTGCCGGTCTTCTACGACGTCGATCCATCTCACATCAGAAAGCAGACGGGGAGCGTTGCGATCGCATTTGCCAGACACCAGAAGAAGAGTTCTTTAGAAAAGTTGAATGCATGGAGGACAGCACTTGCGCAAGTTGCAGACCTTGCAGGAATGGTGCTCAAAAATGAAGCTGACGGGTACCCAATTCTGTTCTCAAGCTTTTGATTTCATAGGTTTCTTGTGATTGTTTATTTTGATTCGGATTGCAAGATTCTTAAGCTTTTGTTTTCATCTGTTTGTTGTAATTGTTTATTTTGATTCGGGTTGCAATTTTCTAGGCACGAGTCAAAGTTCATTCAGAAAATTGTGAAAGTGATTGAGGAGAAATTATGTCGCCCACGATTGAGTGTTGCTTCTCATCTGATTGGAATTCATGATCGAGTCGAAAATATTAATTCATGGTTACAAGATGGATCATCTGGTGTTGGGGTATATTTAATTTATGGCATTGGGGGAATAGGAAAGACAACCATTGCACAAGTTGTTTATAATCTAAATTTTAGAAGATTTGAAGGAAGGAGTTTCCTTGAAAATATCAGAGAGACCTCACAAGGAACCATTGGCTTAATTCAACTCCAGAGACAACTTCTTTCTGATATTTTGGGTGGCAGAAAAGTGAAAATACAGAGTGTTAGTCAGGGAATAAGTAAAATTAGATATGCCATAAACTCTAAAAAAGTTCTTATTGTACTCGATGATGTGGATCATATGAGCCAATTCAATGCAATACTAAGGATGCGAGATTCGTTTCATCCGGGAAGTAAAATTATTGTAACAAGTAGGGATGTGGGGATTCTAGAGGCTTGTCAAGCTGATAAGGTGCATAATGTTAAACCTTTAAATAGGGTTGAATCATTGGAGTTGTTTAGTAGGCATGCTTTTGGACAGGACCATCCCATTGAAGGTTACAGGGAACTTTCACAATCAGTAGTACGCCACAGCGGTGGACTTCCATTAGCTCTTCAAACCTTGGGTTCCTCTCTCTGTGGGAAAAGTACAGATGTATGGGAAAGTGCATTAAAGAAATTGAGAGCTATTCCAAACAATGAAATCCTACATCAGCTGAGAATAAGCTACGACTCTTTACCAGATGACCATGACAAAGATTTATTCCTCCATATTGCATGTTTCTTTATTGGAAAGGGCAAGGATGTCATCGTTAGGATACTAGATGAATGCGAGTTCTACACAATTGTTGGCATTCAAAATCTCATTGATAGGTGCTTGGTAACCTTAGACGAGAATAATGTAGTCAAGATGCATCAAATGATTCGTGACATGGGAAGAGAAATTGTTCGCCTAGAATCAAAGTATCCAGAGAAACGTAGTAGATTATGGCATCATAAGGATTCATTCAATGTACTGAAAGAAAAGAGTGTAAGAAACATGCTTCTCTCGTTACATGCATGCTTTTTCTTGTTCTGCAGTAGTAGTGCTAATACCTTACTGAATGCTTTCTTTTCTGTCTTTTATCAGGGTTCAAAAAAAATTGAAGGTTTAGCTCTGGACATGCAAATGTACCTGGCGGACATCCCCTCGAGCAATTCAAACAAGGTAACTCTGGAAACCAATGCATTTACAGGGATGCGCAGACTAAGATTACTCCAGCTTAGTCATGTACAACTTAATGGATGTTATGAAGAATTTCCTGATGGATTGAGATGGTTGTGTTGGGTTAAATTTCCTTTGGAGTCTATGCCCATTGATTTTCCTTTGGAGAGCCTGGTTGTTCTTGAATTGCAGTATAGCAGCTTGAAGCGATTTTGGAAGGGAACAAAAGTATGTTACTATAAACTTTTGCATTTGCCCCTGCTTTTTAATTTTAATTTTAATTTGATTACTAATTATATGTTTACAACTTACAAGAATAAATTTCTCACTTTGCTTGTTTCTTTATTTTTTTTCCCAGAGTCTTCCATCATTGAAAATTCTTGATCTGAGCCATTCTAGTGGCCTTTCTGAAACTGCTGATTTCTCAAATTTCCACAATTTAGAGAAATTGATCCTTGTAGATTGTGCTTGCCTTCTTGATGTCCATGAATCCATATGCACACTTCAGAAACTTGTTTACTTGAATATTAGAGATTGCAAAAAGATCAGGAAGCTCCCAAAGAACCTTTCTAGGCTAAAATTACTTGAAACGCTTATCATATCTGGTTGCTCAAGTCTTAACGAGTTTCCAGTGGACATGAGGAATATGGAATCTCTGAAAAAGCTTGAAGCAGATGAAATTCCTTTTAATCAAGTACTAGCTACTACAGGGGAGGTCAAATCATTGCTGATACATAAAACTATACATAATTTTTGGGATTCTGTCCCCTGCACTTTAGTTAATTTGAGTCTTGCAGACTGCAATCTTTTTGAAGATGCATTTCCTAGGGATTTAAGTAACTTATCCTCATTGCAAAGATTGGATCTTAGCGGTAATCCAATTTGTAGCTTACCAGATTGTGTCCGAGATCTTAGAGGCCTCGATCATCTTGTATTTTGGAATTGTTCGAGTCTCAAATCGCTTGTAGCGCTACCAGGAGTGAGAGAATTGGATACTTCCTACTGTGAATCATTGGAAAAAATAACATTTCAGTCACTTTCTTGTTTTCCAAAGAACATAGTTCTTTTTGGTGATGGATTAAAAATAGTTGAGATTGAATATTGGTACAAGATGGAAGCAATTGGAAGAGTGGATGAAGAGATGATCAATCTGTTGGGTTTGTGCAACTTGGAGTCCATAGGAGCCATTAGGATGTTTGCATTCCATATATACGATCTGGATGAGGCGACATTTGTTCTTCCCGTCCAGGTGCCCTCTTTCTCTCTCTCTCTCTATATATATATATGTGTGTGTGTGTGTGTGTGTGTGTGTGTGTCACATATGCAAGAGTATCTGAGTAATTAATTAGTATTAATACTTGGCATATTGTATCCTTCATGTAGGGAGTGCATGAATATGGTATATTCAGCACATATATTCCTGGAAACGAAACCGAGGTACCAGGAACATTCAGCTATAAAATTAAGGGGTCATCCTCACTATCTTTTACTGTGGTTTTAGTTCCTAATCTCAGGTTCCGAGGCTTCAATATCTTCTGTGTTTATTATGGAGAGAGGGCCCAGACTTTAGGCACTTATGACAATATCCCACCAGTAATTATTCAAGTATGTAATAATAGCAAGGGTCTGAAGTGGATCTATGGACCGACATGCTACGGCATTCCAAGTGACAAAAAAGACGTGATATGGTTGAGCCATTGGAAGTTTGGGGTTCAACAATTCGAAGGGGGCGATGAAGTGGCTATTTCAGTGTTTACAATACGTGGGATTGAGGTAAAAGAATGGGGAATTCAGATTGTGCATGAGGAAGAAGATAACATGAGTAGCCAACACAACACCAGTAGAGATCCTTGTTATGATCCAGCACACGATAATGAGGTGATTGGTAATATTGGTGGAGAATTGTCAGATTTATATGAGGTCATGCCAGGAATATACTTTCTCTACGGTGGACCTTTTTTGTTGGATCACAGATATACTTACAATAATTGGAAAACACAAGGTTATTACAATGACTTCATTGAAGACTCTGATAAAGAATCTGCAGGTTGTTGTAACTCAGTTGAATCAGCATCATAAATTTTTTATTTTATTTTTTTAGATATATGATAGTTTATTCTTTTCCTTCTGATTGAGATGTTCTTGTATTTATATCTCTTGTATACAAAGAAGAAGGGAAGCAGGGGGACGGGATGCTTGCGTCCACAGAAGAAGCTGAAGCAGAAACAGGCATCAATACCTTCTGCGGTTGTAAGGTTGTCATTATGGCTGTTTTCTTCTTTCGCTAATTTCTACGAGGCATTTTTATGATCTAATCGTCTTATAAATTTTCACGTACAACAGATTCTTGTTATTCAAATGTTGATGTCATTGGTGGAGATTTGTCAGAATATAGGGTGATGCTGAGAAGAATACTTCCTCTGCATTCAATGACATCATTTGAGACTGAGAGGTCCGCTATTACTGATAAGTTAGCATTAGCATTACAAGTTTCTGCAGAGGGGCAGCTATAACTATTAGTTGAAGAGTCTGCAAGGTTTTATTTGCCTTGTCACTTGCATTATGGCCACTGTGTTCTTTTTATCTCATTCTCTAGTCTCTCCCCCTTCTCTCAGATGCCTTGAAGGCCTGCATGAATTTTTACTAGTAGATAAATTGCCACTCAACACAGTCAACATGAAAGACAAGGCCAAATGGGCAGGTTTGTTAAGTGCAGATAATATGCTTTATATGGATATTGTTTGTACCTGCTTGTAATCGCATGCATTACTCAACTCTTCACATCTAATTTTTTTGAAGGCCTCTTCACATCTACTTAGTTGCTTGAGAAACCGATTAATTTGCTTCTCCCCTGTTTGAAAATTTACTTTTTCTATTTTTCAAATGCAGATATGTTGAATCACTGACAGCAGGGTCTCCTACCAAGTTTGAACATTATCCTGGGACAAGGTACACCAT
Organism: Rosa rugosa; assembly: GCF_958449725.1. NCBI lineage: Eukaryota > Viridiplantae > Streptophyta > Magnoliopsida > Rosales > Rosaceae > Rosa > Rosa rugosa. The sequence goes on from NC_084825.1 coordinate 30,417,047, forward strand.
TAAATATTATTGAACAAGCTATACAACGGTAAACATATAGTTAATTGCAACACATAGTGTTATACTTATACTTCTCTCTTTCCTTCATGTAATTGCATGGGCTTCAGACAATGTTCCTTCCGTAGTGCCTTAGACAGAAAACTGGTAATGCCATATACCAGCTTCTCTTCCTGTCAAAAGTTATGATGTGTGCTTGCTCTTGGGAAATATATGAGCTTCTGTGAAGACTTGGAGTGTGTGATGGTTAAAGATTTAATATATATCAAGTTAGAAAATATATGAATACCTCGTAGTATGTTGTTGTCCTCTATTGTATAGGTAAAGAAAGAAACTTTATGCAGTCTATAGTTAAATAAGACAGTATTGGTGCTTCATATAAAAAAAAAAAAAAAGGGTCAGTATACCTGCTCATTTCGGCTGTAAGAATATGTCTACCTACTTGATTTGATATTAGTTTTTCTTTCCAGCTACTCAAACCTCTATTGGCATGCTCATGAAAACGGGGTGAATGTCAGTCACTTTCCTTGAGCCATGAGCCCATGAAACCGTAGATCTTTGTGGGAAGAAAGATTTCATCATTTTCAAGGAGATCAAAAGATGCATGTAGAGACAATTTGTCACTATAGTTGCTGTCTAGTTGGGTCTACTACCTGCAATCTACCAAGTCCATGATCACTGTAATGCTGATTATTGAAATGTAAACAATAGCAAATGAAATGCAAGACGATTCTTGTAACAGAAATAAAAGGAAACTCAAAACTGTCACTTTTTTCATTGATTCAACTCCTTTTTTTTTTAGTTGGGCTGAGCATTGATCATTAATTGCATGTTATTTTGTATTGGGAAAAGATATAAAAGTAAAACAGAACGTCTCCGATAGCATTAGTTCCACCACCCCACCACTCTTTACAGCTGCAATGGCAGAAGAACAATGATGGGTAACTGATTTTGGATTTGATCTGTTTCAAGAAAGAGGATGATGAATGAGAGAGACAAAGTTTTTTTTTTTTTTTTTTTAATTCTTTCTTTATTTCTCTCTCTTAACTATACAATTCATTTAATTTAATTATTTTATTCATATTAAACCATTGTTTAGATAAAAAAAAAAAAAAACTAAAATAAAACCTTGGTTACAATAGGGCAAATAAGTCTTTTTGCACTCATTTTGTGCCACATGTATGTTACACATGGTCAGCAGGTTATCCAAATATAAAATATCACACTTGTGCATGTTTGTTTCTCGGAAAGTGGGTATTGGGAAAGGAAACATTTTCCTTTCCTGCGTTTGGGATAGCCAAGGAAGGGAAACATTTTCCCAAAGGAAAGGAAAAAGTGAGGGAAAGTGATTCCCTCCCGCTCCCCTCCGGAAACACTTTCCCAAAGGAAAGGAAATTGCAACCAAACATGGCCTTGGTGTTCAGACACTCTGGCAAAACATTTTGTTATTATTCCTCTACAATTCAAAAAACTCTCCACCACTCTTTACAGCCGCCATGGCCCGTGCACTTTAAAGTAAGCAACAGGGCCAGTAATCTAGAACATACGAAGTAGCTAGGAAACTAAATTTCTACTTTTGCTAGGATCACACCTGACTCTGATTTTCTGATCGCGGAGCTCCTTGACACAGATCGATCTGTATTTTCATCCATGGCACTTATTACGTCATCAGCTCAAGAAGCTTCTTCTTCCAACTATTCTTCTTCTCGATTCAGTTATCACGTTTTCTTGAGTTTCAGAGGCGAGGAGACTCGCAAGACTTTCACTGACCACCTCTACACAGCCTTGACCAATGCAGGGTTTCGCACTTTCCGAGACGATGATGAGCTTCCCAGAGGAGAAGACATCATCAAACCAGAACTAGAGAGAGCCATCCAACAGTCAAAAAGTTCTGTCATTGTGTTTTCCAAAGACTACGCTTCTTCCGGATGGTGCCTTGACCAGCTTGTCATGATCCTTCAACGCAAGAAGACCTCATCCAACCATGTTGTCTTACCAGTCTTCTACGATATCGATCCATCTCACGTGAGGAAGCAAACAGGGAGTGTTGGAAAAGCATTTGCTAAACATCAGAAAAAGCAATCACCGGAGAAGTTGAATAGATGGAGGGAAGCACTTGCACAAGTTGCAGATCTAGCAGGAATGGTGCTCCAAAATGAAGCAGATGGGTAATTCCACTTTCCATCATCACTACTAGTTCTTCTGTCGAGATTATTATTAGCTTTGTCATGTCATTATTCCAAGTCTTGGCAATTGGCGGTGATCATTGATTTTTTTTTTATTCTGATTGCAACTTTTCTAGGCATGAGGCAAAGTTTATCAAGAAAATTGTTAAAGTGATTGAAGACAAACTGTGTCGCGTGCCCTTAAGTGTTACACCTTACCTAGTTGGAATTCAATATCAGGTTGAAAACATTAACTTATGGGTACAAGATGGTTCATCTGATGTTGGCATATGGGGAATTTGTGGTATTGGTGGAATAGGAAAGACAACCATTGCACGAGTTGTTTACAATTCTAATTTTGCAAGATTCGAAGGGAGCAGTTTCATTGAAAATGTGAGAGAAATTTCAGAACAACCCAATGGCTTAGTTCGGATACAGAAACAACTCCTTGCGGATATTTTGAGTGGCAGAAAAGTGAAAATACAGAGTGTTAGTGAGGGGATATTGAAGATTAAGGATGTCATAGGATCTAAAAAAGTACTTGTTGTTCTAGACGATATTGATCGTATGGGCCAATTAGATGCAGTACAAAGTATGAGAGATTGTTTCTGTCCAGGAAGTAAAATTATCATAACAACTAGGCATGCAGGGTTGTTAGAGGCTCGTCGAGTTGATAAGGTGCAAATGGTTGAATTTCTAAACGATGTTCATTCACTGGAGCTCTTTAGTTGGCATTGTTTTCGACAGGACCATCCCATAGAAGGTTACATGGAACTTTCAGAAAGGGTAGTTAACCACTGTGGAGGACTTCCCTTAGCTCTTCAGACTCTGGCTTCTTCTCTTTTAGGGAAAAGTTTAGATGTATGGCAAAGTGCACTAAAGAAATTAAAGGCTATTTCAAACAGTGAAGTTTTGAGTAAACTAAGAATAAGCTATGATTCTTTACAAGATGACCATGACCAAAATTTGTTCCTCCATATTGCATGTTTCTTTATTGGAAAGGAGAAGAATGTCATTGTCAAAATACTAGATGGATGTGATTTCTACACCATTGTTGGCATTCAAAACCTCATTGACAGATGTTTGGTGTTTTGTGATGGTTATAACAAGATGAGGATGCATCAAATGATTAGAGACATGGGAAGAGAAATTGTTCGCCTAGAATCAAAGTATCCTGAGAAACGCAGTAGATTATGGCATCATAGAGATTCTTTCAATGTACTGAGAGAAAAAAATGTAAGAAAAACCTTGCTCCTTTTGTGCTTTTCTATTTTTTTTTTCCCTCGTTTTTCCTTTTGCGCATTTCTGTTGTTATTTATTACTCAATATGCTTTTTCTTTCCTCTTCTTCCTTAGGGTTCAAAAAGAATTGAAGGCCTCGTCCTGAACATGCATATGTACCTCGAAGACAATCCTTCAAGAAATTCAGATGAGGTAGTGTTGGAAACAAATGCATTTACAAGTATGCGCAAACTAAGATTACTAGAATTTTGTGATGTACAACTGAATGGAAGTTATGAAGAGTTTCCTAAAGGATTAAGATGGTTGTGCTGGGCTGAATTCCCTTTAGATTCTCTTCCGAGTGATTTTCTTTTGGAGTACCTTGTTGTACTTGAAATGCCCAGTAGTAACTTGAGACAGGTGTGGAAGGGAATGAAGGTATGCTATAACACAGTTTTTATCTTTTTCCTTTTTTATTTGAGCTTGTGGCATGATTGTGAGAATTAACTCCCTACATTTTAATTCTTGTTCCACAGAACCAGCTTCCATCATTGAAGATCCTTGATCTCAGCCGTTCCATTTACCTGACTGAAGTTAGTGAGTTTTCATTAGTCCCCAATCTAGAAAAATTGATTCTTGAACATTGTCCAAGCTTGGTTGAAATCCATGAATCCATTGGAAACCTAGAGAGTCTTGTTTATTTGACTTTGAAAGATTGCAAAACTATTAGCAAGCTTCCAGAGAGTTTTTCTAAGCTTAAATCACTGGAGACGGTTGTTATATCTGGTTGCTCAAATCTGAAAGAGTTTCCAGTGCAGATGAGTAAGATGGAATCTCTGAAAGTGCTTGAAATAGATGAAGTTCCCATAAATTGATTACTCACTACCACAGGGGAGCTCATATCATGGCCAGGAAAAAGTATAGATAATTTTTGGGCTTCATTCCCCTCAACTTTAGTTGATTTGAGTCTTAGAAACTGTGGACTTTCTGATGACGATTTTCGTATGGGTTTTAGTAACTTGTGCTCACTGCAGATATTGGATTGAAGCATGAATCCAATTTCTGGCTTACCAGATTGCATCAGAGGCCTTGGAGGGATTGATCTCCTTAAGTTGCAAAAGTGTACTAGTCTCAAATCTCTTGTCAGACTACCAAAAGTAGAAGTACTGGATATGTGGCATTGTGACTCGTTGGAAAAAATAACATTTCAGTCATTATCATGCATATCAAAGAAAATAGACATGTATCTGAGTAGGCGCTCCAAACTAGCTGAGATTGAGCACTGGTTCAAGTTGGAACCTATTGTAAAGGTTGATGTAAAAATTATTAACCTTTTAGGTTTTGTGCAACTTGAAACCTCTGGAAGCCATTAAGATGTACAACGCCAGTCTTTATGTATCAGAGAAAATGCATCCCATTGATCATTTTATATGCAAGTTCTGTAATGACTTGGTATACATACATATTATAGGGTGTCTGAATATGGTATATTCAACACATTTCTTCTTGGAAATGAGGTTCCGGGGCAGTTCAGCCATAGAAGCAGTGGTGCCTCCTCAATATCTTTTACAGTGCCTTTACTTCCTAACCTCGGGATTCGAGGCTTCAACTTCTTCTCTATCTATGCGAAGTCCAAAGGTCTTCGTTCTGGTCTTTTACCTAATCATCATCCTGTAATGATAAGATTCACTAATAAGAGCAAGTCTCTGAAGTGGATCTATGGGCCGTCATTCTATGGCATTCCAAGTGAGGAAAAAGACATGATATGGTTGAGCCACTGGAAGTTGGGGAATCGATTGGAAGGTGGTGATGAAGTCACTGTTTCAGTGTTTACACCAGAAACAACATTTTCATGTAAAAGAATGGGGCATTCAGATTGTGGAAGAACAAGAAGACCAGATGATCAGTACCCAAGATAGCAGCAGCAACATACATTCTTGTTATGATCCAGATCAAGATGTCAATGACGTAATTGGTGGAGATTTGTTAGAGTATCAGGTGATGCCAGGAACATGCTTAGCGGTGGACCTGTAGAAGAAAATAGAGAAATGTATAATAGTTGGATCGATAAGTCTGTTTGGTTGAATAACATGTTTGAAGACTCTGCTGAAGAAACAGGTGTGTAATAGTCCTCTGATTGATATTCTATTCTATATATGTGGATTTTCTGCTACTAATTTTTTTTATGTTTTATAGAAGAAAGGCAGCAACAGCAGCATCATAGTGAGTCTGGCATGATGCCTGCAGCAGAAGCAGAAGTAGAAGCAGAGAGGGTTTGCATCGGCTGCAAGTTTGTCATTATGGCCATTATCCGATGGTCACTTGCTCTTTGCTCCCCAAGTGAAGGAAATGACAGGTCCTGAACTCCTGATGACGGTTGATGTAAAAGACAAGTGCCAAATTTTGTAAGTGTATAAAAATATGTATGTGCCCCTCGTTGCTCATTATTGATCATATATATAACATCACATTGTAAAGAGGCACCATCTATATCATGAAGTGGTATCCATAGGGACATTCATGCACCTCTGTAGTTTGTACAGTATTTGTGAAAATTTGGTAAGGAAATAGGTATGCAATCACCAAGCATGTTAGATAATATCAATTATATCATTGGAGACTGGCCGTTCTCTTACTGATTAATTAGCATTAGCATTACAAGTTTATCAATATTCTGTGTAGATCATCAGGAGAGCAAATGTGGTCAGAGAGTCTGCAAGGTTGTATTTGTTTAGTCTCTTCCTTTCATTGTGGCGCCTGTCCTCTTTTTTTCTTCTTTCTGTAGTTTCTCCTCTCTCTCTCTCTCTCTCTCTCTCTCATTAAAATATACGATGGCCTTGAAGGCCCGCCCGAATTTGTTATATTAGAGAAACTGTTACTCAACATGGTCTTTATGGAAGAGAAGGCCGATATGGGCGGGAATGAAATAAGTGCAGATTATGCTTCTTATGTATGTTCATTCCTGCTAGTAGTTATGCATCACATTAATTACTCGACTCTTCACATATATTCAGTTTACGTGGTGAACCTGTTATTGGCTTCTTCCCTGGTTGTAATTATTTGTTCTATTTTTGAATTCCAGATAGATTGAACCACTGACTACAGGGTTGCCAACCAGGTTTGCATTTGAAAACTTGATGAATGAAAATGTACAAGTTAATATTTACTTGTGCGACCTTATCTTTAGATAGTGAGACTGATACCGTCAGTTGGTGCAGAGTGCTGCTTGAACCAGAAATCTGAGAGTTTGAAGAAAAAAGGAAAAGGAGAAGAGGAACCAATCATAATTCAAAGTACAAGATTAGAGACAGCAGAATTAGTCGGAATGTAATGTAGTTCTCAAAGGACAATATCAATGTCCTCTTTGGAAGAAAAGAAACAACTGGAAATAATAAAGACATGAAATTTCTTTTTACTTTTACTAAGCTGCTCATTTCTTCTTCACCACATCTGCTTGAATTATACAATTAGATTACAGCAGTGTTACCGGAATAGTTCCCAAGCTCTGCCCATTCTTATGCCACAACAATACCTTCTTCTCTTCTTATCTTCATGCCTTTGGATCGAACTTGTTTCTCTCCTCCATACTCAGCATTGCTGCCTAGAAGGAACTTAATCCATTGACATTGAGCTACTAAGTGCCTCTTTTTGGTGAGTGAATTTGATGTCTCTTTCTTGTTGTAGTGAATGACATGCCTGAAAAATGTTTTGGTTAATTTTCAAAGGGATTTATGACATTTGACCTTTGAAAAAAAGAAAAAAAATAGTAGTCAAGTCCTCGTAGGAGTTGGGTTAAATTTCCTTATTAGGAGTTCTTTGACATGGTGAATGGAAGGAGTGGAGTGCATAGGTGATATGCTATAGAGATCGCCATGCCGTTTACCCAAGCCAATCATCTCCCTCGTAGTCAAGTCCTGCAAAATACAAAAAGCAGGAAAGAAAATGACGCAACATTTCAAGGATTTGGTGAGTTTTCCAACAGACACTAGATTGACCCAAATTAGGAGTGAATTGAGTTACATTGATACAATAATAGTACATATATAGGAATTACACAATATGGCTGATCCATAATTGGTGGAGCCAAATCTTCCTACACTAAATTAGACATTCAATACTATAAGGTCAACTAACTAATTAATACTCATCTAGACAAATATTCAATATAAGAAAATGTAGAATAAGGGAAGTTTTAATTGATTCTTAACAAAAAGTCATCAGTTGACCAAAAAAATTCTGAACTGAAGATAAGGGGATGCATAGACGCAAGTTCGTTCTGAAGCCTTAATTTCCAGTCAGTGAGAAACCAGCTATTTTGTAATTTCCTTCGTCAATGGCTCTTGTTAGAGCTGATCATGGAGCCGCGTCTTCCAACACATCTCATTCTCGATGTAGTCATCACGTTTTCTTGAGTTTCAGAGGTGAAGAAACTCGCTACACTTTTACCGATCACCTATATTCGGCCTTGGTCAACGCAGGATTTCGCACTTTCCGAGATGAGGATGAACTCGAGAGAGGAGAAGGTATCCGGCCAGAACTACAGAAAGCAATCCAACAGTCTCGAAGTTCTGTCATTGTGATTTCTAAAGACTACGCATCTTCAGGATGGTGCCTGGACGAGCTTGTCATGATACTTGAACGCAAGAGAATCTCCGATCATATAGTTTTACCAATATTCTACGATATTGATCCATCCCATGTGAGGAAACAGAGTGGAAGTGTTGCAATAGCATTTGCTAGACATGAGAAAAAACAATCTCTGGAGAAGTTGAATAGGTGGAGGGCGGCACTTACCGAAGTTTCGGATCTAGCAGGCATGGTGCTACAAAACCAAGCTGATAGGTAATTCCATTATAGGCAGCTAGTTCATCTTCATGAAGCTTCTCTTATCAGTTATATCTATTTTTACTGTCAAAACGTTGTCATTCTTTTAGGTAATTTCTTCATATTATTATTATGAGATCTGATACATTAATTTCTCTTTCTCAAGTCTTTTCATGGTTGATTTCTCATTTTTCTTTGCAATTTCTAGGCATGAGTCGAAGTTTATAAAGAAAATTGTTAAAGTGATTGAAGGCAAACTATGTCGCATCCCCTTAAGTGTTAGCCCTTACCTGGTCGGAATGCAGTATCAGGTTGAAAACATCATTTCATGGTTACAAGATGGATCATCTGATGTTAGCATATATGGAATTTCTGGGATTGGTGGTATTGGAAAGACAACCATTGCGCAAGTAGTTTATAACTCATTTTTCAGAAGTTTTGAAGGAAGCAGTTTCCTTGAGAACATCAGAGAAGTTTCAGAACAACCCAATGGCTTAGTTCGACTACAGAAGCAACTTCTTGCTGATATTTTGAAGGGAAGGAAAGTGAAAGTACAGAGTGTCAGTGAGGGAATAATTAAGATTAGAGATTTCATAAGCACCAAAAAAGTACTTCTTGTCCTCGATGATGTTGATCATCTAGGTCAGTTAGATGCAGTAGTTGGTATGAGAGATTGCTTTTGTCCAGGAAGTAAAATTATTATAACTACTAGGCATTCTGGGTTGTTAAAGGCTAGTCAAGTTGTTAAGGTGCATAGCGTTGGAACTTTAAATGATGCTCAATCACTGGAGCTTTTTAGTTGGCATTGTTTTCGACAGGACCATCCAGTTGCAGGTTACGTCGAACTTTCAAAAGGGGTAGTTAACCACTGTGGAGGACTACCGTTAGCTCTTCAAACTTTGGGTTCTTCTTTATCGGGGAAAACGTTAGATGTATGGGAAAGTGCATTAAAGAAACTGAATGCTATTCCAAACAGTGAAGTCTTGAGCAAGCTTAGAATAAGCTACGACTCTTTACAAGATGACCATGATCAAAATTTGTTCCTCCATCTTGCTTGTTTCTTTATTGGAATGGACAAGGATGTTGTGGTCAAAATATTAGATGAATGTGATTTTTACACAATTGTTGGTATTCAAAATCTTGTTGATAGATGTTTGGTAACAATCAATGTAAATAATGTGGTGAGCATGCATCAAATGATTTGTGACATGGGAAGAGAAATTGTTCGACAAGAATCAAGGGAGCCGGAGAAACGCAGTCGATTATGGGATCCCAAAGATTCCTTGAATGTACTGATGAGAGAAAAGAAAGTAAGAACCATGCTCCTCTTATGTATGTGATGCCTAACTCATTTGTTGTTGGTACTTAGGCGAATGCTTTTTTTTATCTTTTTGATATAGGGTTCAGACACAATTGAAGGTCTTGCCCTGAACATGTACCGGTACCCTGTCGTCTTGGAAACCAATGCATTTGCAGGGATGCACAAACTGAGATTACTCCAACTTGGTTATGTAAAACTGACTGGAAGTTGTGAAGAACTTCCCAAGGGGTTGAAATGGTTGTGCTGGCTTCAGTTTCCTTTGGATTCTATACGCATCAGTTTTCCTTTGGAAAGCCTGGTCGTTCTAGAAATGTCTTGCAGTAGCTTGAGAAAACTCTGGCGGGGAACAAAGGTATGACACTGCAGACTTTCCCTCTTTTTTTTTTTTTTTTACTCTCTTCCCTTTGGGATGTGGGAAATAAGTGTGTTACATCTGTTAAGAATAACCCCACCTTCCGTTTTTATTCACAGCATCTTCCATCTTTGAAGATCCTTGACCTCCGCCATTCCCATGACCTGATAAAAAGCGGTGACTTCTCATTGGTCCCCAATCTAGAGAGACTGATATTTGAAGATTGTTCAAGCTTGGTTGATGTCCATGAATCTGTTGGAAACTTAGAGAAGCTCGTATACTTGAACATGAGGGATTGCAAAAGTATTGGCAAACTTCCAAAGAACATTTGTATGCTGAAAGCACTAGAGACACTTATTATATCCGGTTGCTCAAATCTTTATGAGTTTCCAATGGAGGTTGGGAAGATGAAATTTCTGAAAGTTCTTGAAGCAGATGGAATTTCAATAAATCGATTAGTCACAACTTCTGGGGAAGCCGAATCATGGCCAAGAAAAAGTGTTGATAACTTTTGGGCTTGTTTGTCCTGCACTTTAGTTCATTTAAGTCTTCCACATTGCAATCTTTCTGATGATGCTTTTCCTTCTGATGCTGTTAACTTATACTCATTGAAGAGTTTGGATCTCAGCAATAATCCAATTTGTAGCTTACCAGATTTCGTCAGAGGCCTTAGAGGGCTCAATTCAATGTTACTTTGGGGGTGCAGAGATCTCAAATCACTTGTAAGGTTACCAAGAGTAAGAACTTTGGATGTCCACTTGTGTGAATCCTTGGAAAGTGTAACGTTTCAATCGATATCGTGCATACCAGAGTCAATAGCCTTGATTGCTTACAAGTCCCAACTAGTTGAGATTGAGTACTGGTTCAAGTTGGAAGCCATTGAAAAAGTGGATTTAGAAATGATCAAGCTTTTGTGTTTGTGCAACTTGGAATCCATGGAACGCATTTGGATGCACACCCCATATAACAACGCTGAAGTGACGATGCTTCCCATCCAGGTGCCTCTCTCTCTCTCTCTCCCTCTCCCTCCCAACCATATAGGTACACAAGCACACAGTTATTCTCAGATAAGGCTAACCATACTTTCAAAACTTTGGTATATAACATTTCTTCCTATGATGAATGAAATAATAGTATTTGGCGTATTCTGTGCAGGGACTGTATGAATATGGTATATTTAGCACATTTCTTCCTACAAAGGGAAACGACGTTCCAGGGCAGTTCAGCCATACAAGTAAAGGGTCATCACGTTCAATGTCCTTTACTGTGCCTGCACCTTTACTTCCTAATCAAAGGATCCGAGGCTTGAACATCTTCTGTGTATATGCAAACTACGATGTTGACGTCAGGTGCATTGATCCAATAATAATTAGAGTCAATAATAAGAGCAAAGGTCTGAAGTGGATCTATGGACCAACATGTTACGGCATTCCAAGCCATAATGAAAAAGATGTGGTATGGTTAAGCCATTGGAAGTTGGGAAATCGATTGGAAGCTGGCGATGAAGTTACTGTTACAGTATTTCCATTTGAACCATTCCAGATAAAAGAGTGGGGCTTCCAGGTTGTGCATGAGCAAGAAGGCAAAATAAGTAACCAACACAACACCACATATCCAGATGATAATGACGTTATTGGTAAATATTGTGCAGATTTTTCCGAATTATACCAGGTGATGCCGGGAACATACTTCCTCTGCGGTGGACCTATGATATATGATAGACAGTCACATTTATTACAAAAAGGGTCAGTTTTGTTCAATCACATTATTGGAGATTCTGATGAAAGTGCAGGTGTGTTGTTACTGATAAATTGGCATTACAAGCTTAGTTTATTGATGGTATATTTGTTTCTTCTCACCGAAATAATGTGGACGCTTGCAGCAACAAAAGAAGCAATGAGAGACCGAAAAAAGTTCTGCAGTCGGAGTGGGCTTGTTTCCATTACTGGTGCTGTGTCTTTGATTTGCAGTCCAGGCCGCATTTCAAAAGAAGGAAGGAAATCCCAGCCAAAAATTAAATACACTAGTTTAACCCAACCAAAAGCTCAACCTTTACTAGTTCGCATTCTCTTTTGCTTTTTCCTTCTTTTGGTTCAATATATTGCAGTTTCTTTTTTGATAAAGAAGTTTTTTATCTCCTATCAAGATCATTTATCCGAGTAACTGGGTTTCACAGAAATAGCAGATTATAGTTGCGTTGTTCTACCTTCATCAAACAGCACAGGAACAACTTGAGATTGTAAATGGGCACCATAAACTTCAATCCTGAAAGGAATCTGTATCTTTAGGCCGTGACATTTATCTTTGCTTAATAGTTGTATGTATTAAACCCTTTTACAACTGTAATCATTGTTCGTCGTAGCTTCTTTCCTTAATTTGTGATATTGATGTTGAAAAGTTCATAGGAAAATTTCCTTTTGTTCCTTTGACAGTACTTTTGCACACTTGTCAGACACAAGTTGGATCTGCGGGCTGTAAAATGACAATTTTGCCATCAACCTAATTAAATAACTACATAACGTCTCTGTGATTCAAATTTGCTCACCATTAACATATTTGGTGGTGATAGTTTAGAGTAGTTTGTGACATCTAATTAGCAGTTTAGGAACAATCTTTAGCAGGTAATGACCCTTGCTTGATCACTATATTACCAACTATGATATTTGAGTGCAAGGTTTAAATTGTGCGTCTTTAGACGTATCAACCTAACAAATCAATTTTACATGAAAAGACCTTTATATCCTCGTATGAAATGATAATAATAGTCATGATAAATAAAAATAATAACAAAAGAAACCATAAAGTTTAAAACTCTTTTTCTATTTGTACCCAGCTGTTTTACTTTGTAATTAGACTCCAAACACACCCTATGAGTGTGGATAATTACTTGAAAAGTTATTCCACACAATGTGGAGAAAATTGCTGCACATATTTTGTTTTTGATTTTTGAATTTTTTTTATTAAATTTTTTTTATTTTTTATTTATTTGTGAGTTGACCATTTTGTCTTTCTTAAATATTTCAGTTTAAATGTTTTTTAATATTTGTGGAATATTTTGGTAAAAAATTTATGTTTTGGCTGACAAACTCGATTCTCTTAATAATAGTATAGATTATTGGTTTACGTTTATTCCTCCAGAGTCTTCAGTCTCCACTTTTCAAAAGACTTTCCTCGCACCCTTCTTCATCCCCTTTTCCAAAAAAAAATCAAATTCCCATTCTATCCCAAAATTTATAGTGAGCAAACGTATCCTGAACATCTTCCTGAATTGTGATTAGCTCCAGGTCCATCCATGGATGTTGTTAGCTCATCATCATCAGCTCAACAAGCTTCGTCTTCCAGTATTCCTCCTAGTCAATTCACATATCAAGTGTTCTTGAGTTTCAGAGGCAGAAACACTCGCAAGACTTTCACCGATCATCTCTACACAGCCATGACCAGTGCAGGAATCTGCACTTTCCGAGACGACGATGAGCTCCCGGCCGGAGAAGCCATCAAACCAGAACTAGAGAGAGCCATCCAACACTCGCGATGTTCTGTTATTGTGTTTTCAAAAGACTACGCGTCGTCCGGATGGTGCCTGGACGAGCTTGTGACGATCCTTCGATGCAAGAAGAGGTCCGGTCAGTTCGTTTTACCGATCTACTACGACGTCAGCCCATCCCAGGTGAGGAAGCAGACGGGGAGTCTTGCAAAGGCGTTCATCACACACCAGAAGAATCAAACAGCGGAAAAGCTGATTCTGTGGAAGGAAGCACTTACAGAAGTTGCGGCTCTAGCAGGCATGGTGTTAAAGGATCAAGTTGACGGGTAAGTAATCTCATTTCAACCTTACCATTTGATTTTATTTTGAAGTAGTTAGATCAATTTCTAGTATTAATATTAGTAACATTTCTAGATTCCATAATTTGTTTTCGATTTTTATTTTCTAGGCACGAGTCAAAATTTATTGAAAATATTGTTAAGGTGATTGAAGGCAAGTTATGTCGAGTCCCCTTATGTGTTGCCCCTTACCTGGTTGGAATTGATTCTCGAGTAAAAAGCATGAATTTATGGTTACAGGATGGATCGTCCAATATTGGTATATTAGGAATTTGTGGAATTGGTGGAATAGGAAAGACAACTATTGCACAAATTGTTTATAATTCAAATTTTGAGAGATTTGAAAGAAGCTGCTTTCTTGAAAATATCAGAGAGATTTTCGAACGGCCAAGTGGTTTTGTTCAAATACAGAAACAGCTTCTTTCGGACATTTTGAATGGGAGAAAAGTGAATATAAGCAGTCCTAGCGAGGGAATGAGTAAAATAAAAGATGCCTTAAGCTCTAAAAAAGTTCTTCTTGTTCTCGATGATGTGGATCACAAGGACCTAGTTGATGCAATACTTGAGATGAAAGGCTGCTTTTGTTCTGAAAGTAAAATTATAATAACAACAAGGAATGCAGGACTGCTCAAGGGTCATCGAGATATTAAGGTGCATAATGTCAAAACTTTGAACTATATTGAATCATTGGACCTCTTCAGCAGGCATGCTTTTGGACAGAACCGCCCTTTTGAAAGTTACGGGATACTTTCAGACAAGGTAGTGCGCCACTGCGAAGGACTTCCATTAGCCCTTCAAACATTGGGTTCTTCTCTCTCAGGGAAGACTATAGATGTATGGGAAAGTACATTAAAGAAATCCAAAACTATTCCAAACAGTGTAGTGATGAGTAAACTGAGGATGAGCTTCAACTCTTTACAAGATGACCATGATCAGAGTTTATTCCTCCATATTGCATGTTTTTTTATTGGAAAGGACAAGGATATCATTGTCAAAATTTTAGATGCATGTGATTTCTGCACAACCGTTGGCATTCAAAATCTCATTGATAGATATCTGGTTAGAATCGAAGAATGTAATAAGGTGAATATGCATCACATGATTTGTGACATGGGAAGAGAAATGGTTCGTCTAGAATCAAAAGATCCTAAGAAACGTAGTAGGCTATGGCATCACAGGGACTCTCTTAATGCATTAAGAGAAAAGACTGTAAGAAACATTACTTCTTGCTCCTTCTTTTTCGTTTCTTCCCCTTTTTGTTTTCTGCATTTGTATTCAAATGATTTATATATGTATATATTTATCATTGTTCTTTTAGGGTTCTAATGCAATTGAAGGCCTTGTCCTGAACATGCCCGTGAACCCTGCACATGGTCCTTCAAGAAATTCAGATATGGTGGTCTTGGATACCAATGCATTTTCAATGATGAACAAACTCAGATTCCTTCATCTTGGTCATGTACAACTCAATGGAAGTTATGAAAAATTACCTAAAGGATTGAGATGGTTGTGTTGGTGTGAATGTCCTTTGAATTTAATACCGAGTGATTTTCCTATGGAGATGATGGTTGTTCTTGAAATGTCCTATAGTAGATTGAGACAACTGTGGAAGGGAGCAAAGGTATGTTGGCCTACATTTCTTATTCCCCTTTTTTTTTTTTTAATGGTTTTGATAACCATGTCAGAATCGACTGAGATCTAACCCCACCTTCTATTTCTCTTTTTCCTTCAAAATACAGTGTCTTCCATCATTGAAGATCTTTGATCTCAGCCATTCCTCAAACCTTACTGAAACTGGTGACTTCTCATTGGTCCAGAATCTGGAGAGACTTACACTTGAACATTGTATAAGCTTAGTTGATGTCCATGAATCCATAGGAAAGCTAGAGAAACTTGTTTACTTGAATTTGAAAGATTGCATAAATATCATGAAGCTTCCAGAGAACATTCATATGTTAAAATCACTTGAAACACTTATCATATCTGGTTGTTCAAATCTTAGCGAGTTTCCGATGGAGATTAGAAACATGGAAACTCTTAAAGTATTTCAAGCATTTGGAGTTCCAATAGATCAGCTAATCACTATCCCTGGGCAGGTAAATTCACGGCCAAGATTAAGTGTAGATGGTTTTTGGGGTTCCTTTTCTGGCTCTGTTGTTGAGTTAAATCTTGGAAGCTGCAATCTTTCTGATGATGCTTTTCCTAGTGACTTTGGTAACTTATCTTCATTGGAGAGTTTGAATCTCAGCTACAATAACTTTTGTACCTTGCCAGATTCAATCAGAGGCCTTTGGAAACTCAAGACGCTTAATCTTCAATCCTGTAGAAGTCTCATATCTATTACAGGTCTACCACGAGTAAGTGATCTACTGAGCACAGACCATTGTGTATCCTTGGAAAAAATAACATTTCAATCACTTTCATGCATACCAAAGAGAGTATCCATATATGGTGACTCCAAACTAGTTGAGATTCAGCACTGGTACAAGTTAAAACCCATTGGAACGGTTGATGTAGAAATGATCAGGCTTTTGGGTTTGTCCAACTTGGAATCCATGGAACCCATTCGGATGCACATCCCAGATGCAAACTCCCCATCGGAAGGGGAGTCCATGGAACCCATTCGCATCCAGGTCTCTCTCTCTCTCTCTCTCTCTCTCTCTCTCTCATATATATATATATATATATATATATATATATATATATATATATATATACCTGGCATACTAATCATAAGTATGTTATATATATATATATACCTGGCATACTAATCATAAGTATGTTTGTTTAATATATGTATATAGGGACTACATGAATATGGTATCTTCAGCACATTCTTTCCGGGAAACGGAAATGAGGTTCCAGGACAGTTCAGCCATACAAGTAAAGGGTGTTCCTCAATATCTTATCCTGTGCCTATACTTTTTAATCACAAGATCCGAGGCTTCAACATATATTCTGTGTATGCATGGACGACAGATGTTACTACTGTATTGCCACCATTAATCATTGAAGTCAATAATAAGAGCACGGGTCTGAAGTGGATCTATGTGCCGTCATGTTACGGCATTCCAAGTGATGGAAAAGACATGATATGGTTGAGCCATTGGAGTTTGGGGAACCAATTCAAAGGTGGTGATGTAATCACTGTCTCAGTATTTACGCCAGATAACTGGCTTCAGGTAAAAGAGTTTGGTGTCCAAGTGGTGCATGAGGAAGAAGAGAAGATGAGTAAGCAACAGTACAGCAGCAGTAGTAGAGATCCTAGTTATGATGATCCCGATGCTTGTGGTGTTAATGAGGTGATTGGTAATAGTGGTGGAGTTTTGTCAGAGTTATATCAGGTCCGGCCAGGGACATACTTCCTCTGCGGTGGACCCTTTTTAGAAAATAATAGATACACATATAACAGATGGAAAAAGGATTGTTGCCTCAGTGGCATCATAGGAGAGTATGATGAAGAAACAGGTGTGTTATTACTGCTGTATCAAGCGTATTTTGATTTGATATTTTTAGATTAAATTTCTCAGTACTGATATTTGAACTTAATATTGTTTAGCACAAGTTATTTCTTGATTTTCTTATAAATATACCTCAGCCCCTATTCCTTCAACAATCTTAAGACATAAATGATCTTATAGGCCTTAATTTTTCTTGTTACTAAATTGAAGTATCTTTTTTTGAAGTGGTAGTTGCATTGTTTTCAAACAGTCGTATGCTATTCATGATTTGGTTAGAAACTAATATATAGTTTGACTGATATACTGGTTGCATTCAACTCATTCTGTTGATAAATTATGATCACAAATTTATTTTGTTGATATTTGACACATAATTTCTTTTTGTCTGATTAAGATATATTCTATATGGATTAATTTCTAATTTATGTTTCCTTTATAGACAAAGAAGAAAGGAAACAGGGGGATAGGACACTAGCAGCAACAGAAGAAGCTGAAGCAGAAAGAGGCAGCAATAACTTGTTCGGTTGCAAGGTTCTCATTGTGGCTGCTGTCTTTTCTTTTTCTGTCTTTGTGAAAGTCATAGAATAACTTAGCATTTTTGTGATCTGATCCGGTTATAAATGTTTTCCTACCAGAACCTTGTTATCCATGTGCTTATGTCATTGGTTGAGATTTGTCAAAATATCAGCTGATTGTAAGAACTTCCTCTGAGATAAGTGACATCATTGGAGACTGGCAGGTCTGCTGTTACTGATACATTAGCATTAGCATCACAAGTTTGTCAATATTCTATGAATTTTCTGGAGAGGGGCAGCCATAACTTTTATTACCCAGTCTGCAAGGTTGTATTTGTCTAGTCACTTGCTTGCATTATGGCCACTGTCTTCTTTTCCTCTCTTTCTCTGGTCTCTCCCTCTTCTCTCTCCCAGCGAAGGATACGGCAGGGGCCTTGAAGGCCTGCATGAATTTATTCTATCAGAGAAACTGTTATTCAACATGGTCACAAGGCCAATATGCGGGTATGTGGGTCAGTGCAGATTTATGTGAATGGTGTTCATACCCTGCTTGTACACATGCACATTTTCAGTTTACTTGGTAAACCTGTTATTGGCTTCTCCCTTGTTTGTAATTTATTTCTTCCATTTTTGAATTGCAGATATGTTGATCCACTGACTACAGGATCGCATCCAAGTTTGAATAGGAAAACATCATTGTGGGACAACCTATACCATTAAACATCACAGAAGAAGGCATATATACTCTGGTAACTATCTAGTTATTTGCAACATTATGTTATACATGTCAAATTTCAGTAGGAATTTTTGTACTTGGCCTCTCATATGATTTAGTTGTAAGTTCTGAAAATTTTGAAACAGTGCTACTTGGCTGCAAAACCAGCTACATTGGAGCCTGCATAATGATGGAGTGTTGAAAGTACTTGCAGAGCTTCAGGGGGTTGTTGCTGGTGATATTAACAAGTTAGTTTTTTCACTGCCTTTATGAAGTATATAAGGTTCAATTACCAACAATTCAAATGGGAAATATCACTGCTGTTATTATCAGAAATGATGAGGAGATAAATTTGCTATTACTGTCCCTGTAACTTTTCACGTTTTTTTGTTCTTCATGTAATTGCATGTACTTCACATGTTCCTTTGTTCAACAAACAAAAGTGTATACTTTGTACATATCAAGTTATTAACTGTAATACCACTAAGAATATTTAGAAAATTTGCAAGTATGTGTCTACCATATGTTCCAGATTCAAGCATATATGGCCATATTTCCAGCTCCTCTTCTGGTTAGAAGTTTGGGTGGGGTCGAGGGTTCCTCAGTTCACAATGCTGGTGGAGGATCGAGGCCGGCCGCCTGAAGAATGACTGGCTGCTCCGATCTGATCGATCTGAAGGGAAGACAGAGAGGAGACGGGTTCTGGGCCAGTGGGCCTCCAATCCGTCTGGGCTGCAGCTTTGTGGCCTGGATGGGTAACCCATCTCTTTTCCTTTTTCTTTTGAGCTGTTTGGATTTGGGCTGCAAGGTCTATGGTGTTTTTTATTGCTTTGAATAATTGAGCTTCGCTCACTAGTGTTGCTGGTCTTTTACCCTATACTGCCTTTGGTTGTTGTTGTTTGCTGATTGATGAGTGGCGATGTACACCAATTAAGGTCTTAGGCGTCAATGCTTGTCAAATTGGTTGCTCTGATTTAGGGTTGGATAGGAGTATGGGTTTTTAATTTTTTCGCATTTTCTTTTTTAGTTTGTTTTTTGGGTTTTAGTTGCTCTGCTCTATGCAGGATTGCAGGCTGAATTGTGCATCGAGATGTAATATGAGGGATTCTCGAATCCCTCTAGCTTGACCGAGAGTGGTCGTTGCTATTATTAATGAAACCTGATTCCGTTTCGCTTAAAAAAAAAAAATAGTTCCTTTGTAATACTATCAAGAAATAACTTCTTCTTTTTTTATCAAAATGAATTTTATTAAACTCAATCATGAAAGTACAAATCAGGCCAATAAACTCTCAAAAAGGAGAACAGCCTCAAACAATTAATTTGCTTCTAACGGATCATATAACCAAGGAGGACCTACCTCCATACAGTACATAGATTGGACCACCTTCAATGCCTTCGTTGCCAAACCATGAGCTACTTGTTTAGCTTTTTTGCGCTCATGCTTCCAAGTCACAACTTCAAACTCACGCAACAGAGAGGGGACTCCATCCAGAATAGCCCCAATTTCAGTCAAATCCAAACTACTGTTGGACAGTGAATAATATTAAGAGCAAGGTTTTCGTTTTTTTAACCTTCCGATATTATCGGGATGTACCAAGAAAACTTCATACGAAATTTCAGATATTTCCGAAATTATCTCGAAATCCTTGATATTTTACCTTTTGCATGCGGCCCAACAACCAAACTTGAGCCCAAATTGGATTTGAACTGAGATCAAAAAGCCAATTCGAACTTGAGATTCGAACCTTGGTTGAGCATCCCTAACCCATACATATCAACCAATGCAGCTGAGACTCAAATTGGTAAGATCACACTAACTTTAGACATATATAGGATTACGAGTCTAAAAACACCTTGCAAAATATTGAATTTACCAACCATTCTAAGTTTAAACCTTTCAAAAGTTTTGCTTTATAAATAAAAATATTTTCATTAAGCTCATTATCTTCCGCAACTTCATTTTTTTGCTCCAAATATTTCTTGTATTCCTAATTTATATGACAAAAATTAGGTATGTTAATACTGAATGTTGATTCTTAATTATTATTTTTAAACAATAAGAGGAGTAGTGAAGTATTAAGACAAGAAGTGTCACATGCGCCGAAGGGGTTTATCTTGGGCCTAGAAAGCCTTTGGGTTCCCATTGACAAAGTCAAAAAAAGACAAGTTTGTTATATAAAAATTAGATCTAGTCCGCGCATATTTTCTTGTTAATTGCGGTCCATTTGCTTTTTTTAATAGTCCATTTTGCCCTTAGAACCAAATAAGGTAAATAATTTCAAATTCACTAATTAGATCACAATTTTAGCTCAATTTTAAATTTTAAATTCAAATTCCAAAATTTACAATTCATCAATAAATAATTTTCAGACAAAGAAGACTAAATGCATTCATATAAACTCAATATACCTAAGATGTAGGTCTAATACTTATATACCTACATTATAGGATGAAAAACATTAGAACAAAAAGTCAAACATTATTGCTTCATTTGTTTCTATATAGTAGGTATTTAAAGTTGTATCGTAGAGATTTAATCTACCTAGACATGCGAAGCAGGAAAAAAATTGTACCTAATCAAAAGGTACAAATATGTATATATAGAACTTATACCTAATTAAAAGATAAAATGTATGAAAGAGAAAATGTGAGATAATGAGAGAACCTTAGATATAGAGATATAGAGAAACTTGATTTTTTTTTAAACTTGTGAAATCTTACCTATAAATAAGGCATGTAAATGTGAAATAAAAATGTCTAATCAAATTCTAGGACAAATCTTACCTATTGTTTGGACCCAAAATGAACATTTTGGCCTGACAAGGCATGTGTTGGAGAAATTGAGCCAATGTCAGTGGCTCAAGCTATATATTGTCGACAAGCTCGAAATATATATTTAGAGGCTAAATAAAGCCTACTATGGAAGCATGAAAACATGAAAAGTCAACTTTAGCACATTTTCCTACTTCGGCTAGGAGAAACCGAGCTAAACAAGGAAGGAGGGGCGGCAGACTAACCAAATGAAATCGAAATGTGCTGAAACTTTTCAGATCCATTCTAGACAGCCCAAGGATCATTTCTTATGAAGAGTGCAAGAGCTTTTTTTGAGTGGAAGGCCTTCAAACAATCAGCCCAATTTTCTACAGAAGCAAAACTGGAAAACTGGACCTGTAAGAGGTCCAGCAGCATTTTCGGCCCAACCACATGGAATAAAAATCTGAAAATTTGTCAGGATGATGTACACTCATAGTGGAACATTTCATATGAAGAAGTCGAAGGCATATAATGAAGTCTTGTTGGAGAAATAATTGAAGGAATAAAGGGGCAGAAACTGACCTAAAACCAGCTCAATATTCACATGTTCATGTTTCCTACCCACATGAAGAAAGCTAGATGCTTTTCTCTTTTTCCTTGGATATATTTTTCTTCTACAATCTCTTTAATAGATCATCACCACTTCCATGTTGCTGCACCTTCATGGTTTGCTTTCATTTCATCTTTTCTCTATCTTTTCCATATTTTACAAGTGAACTTAGATCTACTTTCATTATTTTTCTTCCACTCATCATTTCACTCTTCTTTTTCTTCCCTATATAAACACATTCTCCTCTCATTCTAAAACACACATTCACATTCAACAACAACATCTCTAAGATGATCTAAGTTCTCTCTAGAGCAAACCTCTCTAAGAGCAACTCCTCTCCCTCTCTTTCTCTTTCTCTTACCGGTGATCACACTCCTAGTCCTAGTCTTCTCAGAAGCCGACTTTCAGTGCCACCAAACCCTCTGTCAACGTGCTTCGGTCCTAGTCTCCTCGGGAGCCGACGGTAGTGCCGCGACCACAACGGTTACAGAACCAGCCAAGCAAGGGTAACGCCCTAGCAACCCAGCCAAGCTAAAGTCACGCTTTAGCAAGATCTCAACATTTCCCGGTGATGTCGCTCTGCTCGATCTACAATATTGAGTATCGATTGTGTTAACAAGAAGAAACTTCAGCAAAGTCCTCACCACGAGGCAGAAAGAATCCCCATGACGAGGTTGGTGCTCTCCTCGTCTACAATCGCTTGAAAAGAAGTCAGGTCAAGGGACATCCCCGACGACCGCACCCGAACGGTGCTGGCACGCCCGCGCAGAAAAGAGATTGTTGACCAGCTGCAGCAAAATTGGAGCCAAACACCTATAACACCATAATTGATTCTATATTAAAGGTAAGCAAAAACTTCTTACCAAATCTATAATAAAGGTAGCTGCGAATTGAAGATGTCATGTTAGTAAGACCTAAAAATGATCAAAGAAGGGAGAAGCCACACAAAAAAAATACTAATGTGAAAGAAAAAGCTAGAAATAAACAGAGAAATGAGAAGTATGTGTTGGAAATAGGATATGCATGGAACAAGAAGAGGGAAAAAACGATGATTCGGTAGAAAAAATGATGAAGAAGAAGAAGAAGAAGACAATGTGTGATAGGCAAGATCAAGGAAGAATAATATCTTAATATATATATATATAGATTCATCTTTTGAATTCAATCAAGAAACTAATAATATAAATTAAAGTCAACACATTAAATTTACTAATTTTACATTAACAAGATTGCAATAATTCAGGATTCCCATTAATATATTGGCTTTTACTGTTTATTATGCAAAATATATTAAATAAGGGTATGTTAGGAATGAAAAATTTAGGTGTTGAGTCAGCAAGATAAAAAAGGAAATAAATCCAATGTGGCAGCTGAGTCATAGGACCGCGATTAATAAAAAAATTCATCAGGACTGCATCTAATATGGGCTGTGAGTTTTGGACTTAGATCTAATTAACTCTAATAAATATTATTAAATCATATTTCAAGAATTGTCAGTTACTCACTGTATCAGTATTCACTTTAAATTACTCTAACTCATTATTTAATAGGGGAAATGATCATTTACCCAATTTTGGAGTTAATTAACCCCACTTGCCTAAACACTCTAAGAGATTGCCCACTTACCCAAACACTCTAAGAGATTATTTCCCTAATACCCAATTAATTATTTTTTTATTCTTTTTTATTTATTTTTGGGACTTTTTTGCCCTCTCCTTCTTTCTCACTTAGAGAGAGAAGTCATCGGAGACCTTGTCGGACTCCGGTGACTAGTGGCCGGCCGGTGACAGACTCCGGCGACCGGTGACCGGAATCCGGCGACCGATGACCGAAATTCGTCAACCGTTCACCGGAATCCCTAATCCGGCTACCGGACTAGTGATCGGATTCCGGCGTTTGAATTTATTGCCCCCCTAATAAGGCCGAGTAATCATATTATTGCCCCCCAATAAACATATTATTGACCTCCAGTAACAAGTTTATTAGGGATCAATAATTAATAAAAAATGAAGATGTTTATAATTTTGAAAGTTTTTGTAGGTTTATCCAAATAAATAATCTTATTATTGCCCCGTAATAATCTTATTATTGCCCCAATAACCATATTATTGACCTCTAATAATCGTATTATTGATCCGCAATAGACATGTATAACTCCTCAATAAAACCTGTTTTTTCATTCTTCTTTCTTCTTTCCTTCCTGACATGTATAACTTCAGCCGGCTTGAGCACGCCATCCTCCCCATCAACAAATTGCTCGGCTTCAAATCTAGATGCACGATGTCATCAAAAAAAAAAATCCAGATGCACGATCATATTCCAATGACACGCGTCGATCCCAGACAGCATCTGCAGCATCCACCTCTTGACCTCGCCGCAGCCCATCCCGCCCTCCTTCTTCTTTGCCGCTCTGATCAGTGGCCAGAAACTCGAGCACGAGCACGGCGTCCTCGTCCTCGCGCCAGAAGTACTCTTACAAAACGACGACGTTGGGGCAACCGTGGAGCGTCTGGAGCCCCTCGATTTCGCGGAAGGCCGACTGGTAGTCGTGGACCTCCTTAAGAGCGACGCTGAGGTTGTCGGCGAGACGGCGGGTGCGGTAGACGTCGGAGTAGGCGCCGGATCCGACCCGCTCGAGGATCTGGTACTTGGCGATTATCTCGGGTCGGGTGTGGATGCTCCAGCTCTTCGCCGGTGGAGATCGATCAGTTTCTGTTTAGAGGGAGAGAGAGTCCGGGAGGAGAGAGAGTCTGAGAGGAGAGATCGAGCAGTTTCAATTTAATTAATAGGGGTAAAATTGTCAGTAGATGTTAGACCGGGTAAATGGGGTTAAAAAACTCTTAGTGGAGTAACTGGGCAATTTTTAAGCTGAAATTGGGTAAGTGGTCACGACCCCTATTTAATAATCTTGGTTCAACATTTTCTTCTGAAATAGAGTACATAATTGATCAAACAAAAATCTTCTAAAGTTTCACTTAAAATTTCCATGTTTTTCCTCAAATTTCCATCATTTTTCTTAATTATTTACCGAAATTGATATATCCTCAATATTTCCATTGAAATTTCTGTTTCCAAAACCATTGATATTTCCTCGAAACTCGATATTTTGGTCTTTGATTAAGAGCATCTCCTTCTAATCTTCTATCTCCAGCTTTGAAATGCCCAGCTGATTCCAATATGGCTTTCCATTTTTCCAATGCCAAGGAATCTTGATATAGTGTTTTCGTTTGTATAAAAGAATAAAAAAATAATCACGTGTTGAGGGCATATGCATTATCGTGTAATTATTGGTTTATTCATCCACTGTCCCCACTCCACTTTTCAAAAGACTTTCCTCGCACCATTCTTCTATCCCAAATTGACCCCAAAATTTATAGTTAGCAAAAGTATCCTGATCATCCTGAATTGTGATTTTTCCGATTGATTATCTCCATGTCCATCCATGGATCTTGTTAGCACATCATCATCATCAGCTCAACAAGCTTCGTCTTCCAGTATTTCTCCTAGTCAATTCACATATCAAGTGTTCTTGAGTTTCAGAGGCAAAAACACTCGCAAGAGTTTCACCGATCATCTCTACACAGCCCTGACCAATGCAGGAATCTGCACTTTCCTAGACGACGTTGAGCTCCCGGCCGGAGAAGAGATCAAATTAGAATTAGAGAGAGCCATCCAGCACTCGCGATGTTCTGTAATTGTGTTTTCAAAAAACTACGCGTCGTCCGGATGGTGCCTGGACGAGCTTGTGACGATCCTTCAATGCAAGAAGAGCTCCAATCAGTTCGTTTTACCGGTCTTCTACGACGTCAACCCATCGCATGTGAGGAAGCAGACGGGGAGTCTTGCAAAGGCGTTTATCACACACCAAAAGAATCAAACAATGGAAAAGTTGATTCGATGGAAGGAAGCACTCACAGAAGTTGCGGCTCTAGCAGGCATGGTGTTAAAGAATCAAGCTGACGGGTAAGTAATTTCATTTCAACCTACTATTTGATTTTATTTTGAAGTAGTTAGTTCAATTTCTAGTATTAAGATTAGTAACATTTATAGATTCCATAATTGAAGTCATGGCATAATTTGTTTTCATTTTGATTTTTATTTTCTAGGCACGAGTCAAAATTTATTGAGAAAATTGTTAAGGTGATTCAAGGCAAGTTAAGTCGAGTTCCCTTATGTGTTCCCCCTTACCTGGTTGGAATTGATTCTCGAGTAAAAAGCATCAATTTATGGTTACAGGATGGATCATCCAATATTGGTATATTTGGAATTTGTGGAATTGGTGGTATAGGAAAGACAACTATTGCACAAATTGTTTATAATTCAAATTTTGAGAGATTTGAAAGAAGCTGCTTTCTTGAAAATATCAGAGAGATTTTAGAACGGCCAAATGGCTTTGTTCAAATACAGAAACAGCTTCTTTCGGATATTTTGAATCGGAGAAAAGTGAAAATAAGCAGTCCTAGTGAGGGAATGAGTAAAATTAAAGATGCCATACGCTCTAAAAAGGTTCTTCTTGTTCTCGATGATGTGGATCACAAGGGCCTAGTTGATGCAATACTTGAGATGAAAGGCTGCTTTTGTTCTGGAAGTAAAATTATAATAACAACAAGGAATGCAGGATTGCTCAAGGGTTGTCGAGATATTAAGGTGCATAATGTTGAAACTTTGAACCATATTGAATCATCGGACCTCTTCAGGAGGCATGCTTTTGGACACAACTGCCCTATTGAAAGTTACGTGAAACTTTCAGACAGGGTAGTGCACCACTGTGAAGGACTTCCGTTAGCTCTCCAAACATTGGGTTCTTCTCTCTCAGGGCAGACTATAGATGTATGGGAAAGTGCATTAAAGAAATCCAAAACTATACCAAACAGTGTAGTAATGAGTAAACTGAGGACGAGCTTCAACTCTTTACAAGATGACCATGATCAGAGTTTATTCCTCCATATTGCATGTTTTTTTATCGGAAAGGACAAGGATATCATTGTCAAAATTCTAGATGCATGTGATTTCTACACAACCGTTGGCATTCAAAATCTCATTGATAGATATCTGGTTACAATTGATGAATGTAATAAGGTGAATATGCATCACATGATTTGTGACCTGGGGAGAGAAATTGTTCGTCTGGAATCAAAGGATCCTGAGAAACGTAGTAGGCTATGGCGTCACAAGGACTCTCTTAATGTACTAAGAGAAAAGACTGTAAGAAACATTACTTCTCGCTCCTCTTTCGTTTCTTCCCCTTTTAGTTTTCTGCATTTGTATTCAAATGATTTATATATATGTATATATCTTTATCATTATTCTTTTAGGGTTCAAATGCAATTGAAGGCCTTGTCCTGAACGTGCCTGTGAACCCTGCACTTGGTCCTTCAAGAAATTCAGATATGGTGGTCTTGGATACCAATGCATTTTCAATGATGAACAAGCTCAGATTCCTTCATCTTGGTCATGTACAGCTCAATGGAAGTTATGAAAAGTTTCCTAAAGGATTGAGATGGTTGTGTTGGCGCGAATGTCCTTTGAATTTAATACCGAGTGATTTTCCTATGGAGATGATGGTTGTTATTGAAATGTCCTGTAGTAGATTGAGACAAGTGTGGAAGGGAGCAAAGGTATGTTGGCCTATATTTCTTATTCCTGTTTTTTTTTTTTTTTTAATTGTTTTGATAACCATGTCAGAGTCGACTGAGATCTAACCCCACCTTCTATTTCTCTTTTTCCTTCAAAATACAGTGTCTTCCATCATTGAAGATCTTTGATCTCAGCCATTCCTCAAACCTTACTGAAACTGGTGACTTCTCATTGGTCCAGAATCTGGAGAGACTTACTCTTAAAGATTGTATCAGCTTAGTTGATGTCCATGAATCCATAGGAAAGCTAGAGAAACTTGTTTACTTGAATTTGAAAGATTGCATAAATTTCATGAAGCTTCCAGAGAACATTCATATGTTAAAATCACTTGAAACACTTATTATATCTGGTTGTTCAAATCTTAGTGAGTTTCCAATGGAGATTAGATACATGGAATCTCTTAAAGTGTTTCAAGCATTTGGAGTTCCAATAGATCAGCTGATCACTATCCCTGGGCAGGTAAATTCACGGCCAAGATTAAGTGTACGTGATTTTTGGGGCTCCTTTCCTGTCTCTCTTGTTGATTTAAATCTTGGAAACTGCAATCTTTCTGAGGATGCATTTCCTATTGATTTTGCTGCATTAGCTTCGTTGAAGAGTTTGGATCTTAGAGGAAATAATTTTGTTACCTTGCCAAGTTCAATCAGAAGCCTTTGTAACCTCGAGACTCTCGATCTTCAATCCTGTACACATCTCAGGTTAATTACAGGTCTACCACCAGTAAGAGATCTGCTGAGCACAGACGGTTGTGTGTCCTTGGAAAAAATAACATTTCAATCACTTCCGTGCATACCAAAGAGAGTATCCATATATGGTGACTCCAAACTAGTTGAGATTCAGCACTGGTACAAGTTAAAACCCATTGGAACGGTTGATGTAGAAATGATCAGGCTTTTGGGTTTGTCCAACTTGGAATCCATGGAACCCATTCTGATGCACACCCCAGATGCAAACTCCCCATCAGAAGGGGAGTCCATGGAACCCATTCGCATCCAGGTCTCTCTCTCTCTCTCATACGTGGTGTAATAATCATCTCCCTCTCTCTCTCTCTCTCATACGTGGTGTAATAATCATAAGTATGTGTAATATATGTATATAGGGACTGCATGAATATGGTATCTTCAGCACATTCTTTCCGGGAAACGGAAATGAGGTTCCAGGACAGTTCAGCCATACAAGTAAAGGGTGTTCCTCAATTTCTTTTCCTGTGCCTATACTTCTTAATCACAAGATCCGAGGCTTCAACATATATTCTGTGTATGCACGGACGACAGATGTTACTACTTTATTGCCACCATTAATCATTGAAGTCAATAATAAGAGCTCGGGTCTGAAGTGGATCTATGTGCCTTCATGTTACGGCATTCCAAGTGATGGAAAAGACATGATATGGTTAAGCCATTGGAGTTTGGGGAACCAATTCAAAGGTGGCGATGTAGTCACTGTCTCAATATTTACGCCAGATAAGTGGCTTCAGGTAAAAGAGTTCGGTGTCCAAGTGGTGCATGAGGAAGAAGAGAAGATGAGTAAGCAACAGAACAGCAGCAATAGTAGAGATCCTAGTTATGGTGATCCCGATGCTTGTGGTGTTAATGAGGTGATTGGTAATAGTGGTGGAGTTTTGTCAGAGTTATATCAGGTCAGGCCAGGGACATACTTCCTCTGTGGTGGACCCTTTTTAGAAAATAATAGATACACATATAACAGATGGAAAAAGGATCGTTGCCTCAGTGGCATCATAGGAGTGTATGATGAAGAAACAGGTGTGTTATTACTGCTGTATCAAGCATATTTTGTTGTAAGATTTGATATTTTTATAGTAAATTTCTCAGTGCTGATATCTGAACTTAATATTGTTTTGCACAAGTTATTTCTTGATTTTCTTATAAATATACCTCAGGCCCTATTTCTTCAACAATCTTAAGACATAAATGTTCTTATAGGCTTTAATTTTTCTTGTTACTAAATTGAAGTATCTTTTTTTGAAGTGGTAGTTGCATTGTTTTCAAACAGTTGTATGCTATTCATGATTTGGTTAGAAACTAATTGCGGACTGATATACTGGTTGAAGTGAACTCATTCTGTTCATAAATTAGGATCACAAATTTATTTTGTTGATATTTGATACATAATTTCTTTTTGTCTGATTAAGATATATTCTATAGGGATTAATTCTTAATTTATGTTTCTTCTATTGACAAAGAAGAAAGGAAACAGGGGGATAGGACACTAGCAGCAACAGATGAAGCTGAAGCAGAAAGAGGCATCAATAAATTCTTTGGTTGCAAGGTTCTCATCGTGGCTGCTGTCTTTTCTTTTTCTGTCTTTGTGAAAGTCATAGAATAACTTCGCATTTTTGTGATCTGATCCTCTTATAAATGTTTTTCCACCAGAACCTTGTTATCCATGTGCTTATGTCGTTGTTTGAGATTTGTCAAAATATCTGCTGATGGTAAGAACTTCCTCTGAGATAAGTGACATCATTGGAGACTGGCAGGTCTGCTGTTACTGATACATTAGCATTAGCATCACAAAGTTTGTCAATATTCTATGAAATTTCTGGAGAGGGGCAGCCATAACTTTTATTGCCAGTCTGCAAGGTTGTATTTGTCTAGTCACTTGCTTGCATTATGGCCACTGTCTTCTTTTCCTCTCTTTCTCTGGTCTCTTCCTCTTCTCTCTCCCACCGAAGGATACGGCAGGGGCCTTGAAGGCCTGCATGAATTTGTTCTATCAGAGAAACTGTTATTCAACATGGTCACAAGTCCAATATGTGGGTATGTGGGTAAGTGCAGATTTATTTGAATGGTGTTCATACCCTGCTTGTACACGTGCACATTTTCAGTTTACTTGGTAAACCTGTTATTGGCTTCTCCCGTGTTTGTAATCTATTTCTTCCTTTTTTGAATTGCAGATATGTTGATCCACTGACTACAGGATCGCATCCAAGTTTGAATAGGAAAACATCATTGTGGGACAACCTATACCATTAAACATTACAGAAGAAGGCATATATACTCTGGTAACTATCTAGTTATTTGCAACATCATGTTATACATGTCAAATTTCAGTAGGAATTTTTGTACTTGGCCTCTTGTATGATTTAGTTGTAAGTTCTGAAAATTTTGAAACAGTGCTACTTGGCTGCAAAACCAGCTACATTGGAGCCTGTATAATGATGGAGTGTTGAAAGTACTTGCAGAGCTTCAGGGGGTTGTTGCTGGTGATATTAACAAGTTAGTTTTTTCACTGCCTTTATGAAGTATATAAGGTTCAATTACCAACAATTCAAATGGGAAATATCACTGCTGTTATTATCAGAAATGATGAGGGGATAAATTTGCTATTACTGTCCCTGTAACTATTCATGTTTTTTTGTTCTTCATGCAATTGCATGTACTTCACATGTTCCTTTGTTCAACAAACAAAAGTGTATACTTTGTACATATGAAGTTAGTAACTGTAATACCACTAAGAATATTTAGAAAATTTGCAAGTATGTCCACCATCTGTTCCAGATTCAAGCATATATGGCCATATTTCCTGCTCCTCTTCTGGTTAGAAGTTTTGATATCGTCAGCAGGTGCTTGCTGTCAGGAAATGCTGTAGGAATTCAGGACTGCACTTTCTTTCTAGGCATGAATGAAAAAGAAAGGAACTTTTGCAGTCTGTAGTTGGTCACGTACTATACCTTTTCCTCAGTCCATTGCATCAACTCCTTTTTATTCCTCCCTACGACTGTGGAGACGCGCTATTAAATCAGCAATCATAATCAGAAAGACAAAAACTAGATGGAAATCCATCACCCTACGAATAACGCATCAGTTCACAACTCTAACCCCTGGCCATGTCAAGCTTTAGAGCAACGTTAGATTGCTTATTGAATTGCCCATTTCTCATTGCATTTATTTTTTCAAACACCACTATGGCCCAGTTTGAGATTTCTTTTTTGGGCTGCTTTTGGAAGTGCTTTTACAATTTAGTTGGGCGGTTTGGTAAAACCTCTACAACCAGCTCTTGGAAGGAAGCGCTTCCATGAACCGTGGAAATCAAGAAGTTGGAAATCATAGCTTTTGATTTCTTCTTTTGCGGGAGTCAGATTGAAGGCACGGAAGAGTTAATGAAATGTCGCATACTGGCGAAATTGTCCTAATGGTTTTCTTGTTTCTTCTTTCACCGCCTCCTTCGCCCATATCCTTTGCTCTCTCGCTGCTTCTTCTCTCTGACTGGCAAGGGACCTGAACGTCAAGGGACCGGTCCGGGAGGGCGACATCCTCACCCTGCTCGAGTTTGAGAGAGAAGCAAGAAGGTTGCGTTGATGGGTCGTCCTTCGTCTTCAGGGATGGAAAAACTATGTTTATTGCTTTTTACTGGGTTTATGTTTTGTGGTGTTGGTTAGTGAGAAACAATGGTTGTTGTAGTGTTATGGAAATTTGGTTATTAGCTTTTAACATTTTGAGTTATGAATCCGAGACTTAATTTTGCTTCGATTTTGTTGTGATTGTAAGATTTATAACGTGCATTTGCGCCTTATGCTGATCATCATGATCTCTATTTATATGGTTCTCTTGTTTGCTAAATATGCCTTCTAAATTTTAAAGGCATGTATTGTCATGTAGAATATTTAGAATGAAAGCTTATTACGGGTTATTGGGATTGCTAGTGTTGATAGAATAGTTGTTGTTTTTATTGTATGCACTGCAATTGATATATGCAACTGCTGTGGGTGATTAGTTGTTTATCCCAGAAGCTCTTTAGATACTACATTTCATACTCTGTTTAAAGGTTATGCAGATCAATCCTGTTGCTTTCTCTGTAAGGTTATTTTCATTTTGTCCTTATACTACCTCGTGGCGTTTGTACTCAATGCATGGCTCTGTCCTTATAACCCAGGGTCTCCTCCAATATCAATTGCTAGAGCCATTTGGAATTGATATCTGCAGGGACTGGATGTCTGTTTTCAGTTAGCCCAGGGTAAGTATTTCATGCATAGTTTTTGCTTTGTTAGTAATTGGTACAATGATTCTAAAAGTGCCTGCAATTTTGTTAAAATTGATATGGCTAGTGTACATGCTGCAATTGATATTTGTTGTTGTAATTTATGATAATCAGATATGATGTGCTAGTTATAATGCATTAGCTAAGCTTTAGGTAATAGAACCTCGTTTTTAGTTTGGTGCCAAGTGAATAAATTATGCGATCCTTTTAAGGTTAGGATAGAGACCATACATCATGATTAAGTTTATGAATCAGACAGTAAGCAACTTTGTTACATCAGTTATTTCAAAAATAGTTATTATCATGTGAGCTTTTTCCATAATAATCTTACGAGTGCCAAATGTTGAATGCAGTGCAAGGTGTGTATGCAGACATTCATGTGCACCACCTTGGAGGTGAAAGTGCAGGGAGCATGCTGAAGTGAAGCATCCAAAGTGTGACGTGTATGTCTGTTTCCCTCATCTCAAGCCGTGAAGGAACAAATATCTGGAGAAGCAGTTACTGGAACAGACTATTATGAATGTTATTCCGCTCTATGTATATCTTCTACAATGATTCTCCCGAGAGTTGTTCTAGATCGATAGCTATTTTAATTGTTCATGTGTTGTGGGAGTGATATCTCCTTGTTTAACTTAAAGCTAGGTTTTAATGATCATGACTATTGGTATTAATCTTCAAAAAGCCAGTGTTTACATGAATTCATGGTTTGGTTTCTCTATTTTTTTCCTTTCTGCATCTTTACAATGGTGATGGTTGTGTTTCTGGAGCCATTGAAAGATTCCACTCCAAGTCCAGAAAGTTTCATTCTACAGAGTCTACGTACATTGTTAGGAGAGTATCAGCCATGTATGGTGGTATAAAATTCTCTTTTTATCTTTCAAAACTAAGATAGGTGAATTACTATTTAGTATATAGTATATACACATAATACATTGATCTCTACCTCTCTAGTTGCAGCTTCTTCATTAACAGTGGTTGGATGACAAGGATTACTAGACTGTAGGCTGCAGCAGTATTTTTACCTGATTAAATTTTGAAAGGGAGTGTACAAGGACAATACATGAGGTAAATTTTAATTTGGTAGTTACGTAATCTGTAACAAAATTATGTATTTTAGTAGCATTTGTAGCATTTATGATCATTTTGATCATTATACTCGGACACAGCTTTTTTTACTTACAACTTACTAAATACTCAGAAATTGTTTTTCGTTCTCACAACACTTTTAAAAACAGTTTATTAAACACTTAGCTGTTTCTTCTCACAGCAATATCTAAAGTGTTTCTTCTCACAGCACAACAATGTCAAACTGAGCCTATATCATTATCCACAATACTTGATTTCGGAAATCATTTGTGCTGATACCAATTCAGTCTATCAGCCATGGTTTTGGCACTAAGCTTATAGAAAAACATTGGGGGAAACTCTGACAGGGTTGGAGACCTTGGAGTCAAAACAGTGTGATTCCAGTCCCGTGCAGTTATCACTTCGATCATTAAGTACTTTGCATACTATGTTCAATTCCAAAGTTTCTAGTACTCCAGGGGATATGGGCGGGGGCATTTGCTTCTCAAGCTCTTCTCTATCAAAATGGCATTCAGATTGGCTGTAACTCGTGGCTAACCTAATCCTCTACCATGTTCATATCCGTGCCGACCTCCAGTACACCTGAATAAATTGTCAACATAATCACAAGAAATGGAAGCTGTGCAATTCTCATCATTTTGCTATATGCAGCTGCATCTTGGATTCATTTGTCTTGGTGTATTTTAGTCACCTTCCTTCTGTCATGGGACCGTTGATCCCTGTTGCTACAACATTTCTTCCTTGTCAAGGAGATCAATAGATGCATGTAGTGATGTAGAGACTGTATGCCATCATCTAGTTTCCATCTTTGCTTGTTTTTTGGTCCATGCTCTTGTTACTGTCTAATTGAATGCACCACCTGCATTACCTAAATTTAATGGTTGCATAGCTTGTTTGTATGAGATTAGTCCTTGGAATGAAAATCTTGCGATTATCACTTAACAGTACGTTTTAGTATTCGAACAAGACAGTTGTTGTAAAACGAAAGTAGAAGAATTTAGAGAGAGAGAGAGACCAAGGGCTGACAACAAGGAAGGAAGACGATGAGAAAGAATACAGAAGAGACAGTAGGGACAAAAGCTTGAATGGGTATGATTGTAAAATCCTAACTCAAAAGAGATGTAGATCCTTGGATGTAAATCATGTAATATTAGCCATGTTTCTTAATCTGAGAGAAAGCTTAGGTAGTCAGCTAAAAACTTGGTTTCGGAGAGTAGTACAAAATGGATTTCGAAAAAAGGGGATCTCTTCTTAACATGATAGAAGCAAGTACTTATTCTTGTTTTTAGATTTATGCTTTGGTCATTTAGTATTGTGACTATTGTCAGAACATAAATTTGGGTTTTTCTAGCAAGTAAATTTGAATTTTTCTAGCACGTGTTGGTCTAGTTTAAATTTGAATTTTACATTTTTCATTATGTTATTAATTATGGTACCTCTTCAATCATAGAAAAAGGGGATACAAAATAATCATAGTGGAGGCATCAAATAGGCGTCAAGTGGTAGGTAGCTGCGGAATCTTCTATTGATACATGCATGTATGGACCGATGGGCTTACTAGTCTTGATCGTTTTACAAAGGGCAATGGTACCACATTGAACCTGTTGCTGGAAAAGAAAATCAATTTATTGCTTATGTAGCTTACTGGCAAATGCAGGGCTAGACATTGCTCTACATGATACTTATTATGTGGTTGCACATTTCCATTATGTACTTTCTATGGGATCCGTTTTTGCTTTATTTGCAGGATTTCACTTTAGGTAAAATCCATTTTTGGATCACTTTTTTGGGGGTTAATCTGCCTTCTTTCCCATGCATTTCTTAGGGCTTTCAGGTATGCCATGTCGCATTCCAGACTATCCAGATGTATCTTCGTGGTCGTAACAATCACTTCAAGGAGTGGAAATAACAAAAGATGTGCTCCAAGCCCTTGGGCTGTTGAACAGAATTCAACCACACTGGAATGGATGGTATAAAGTCCTCCAGCTTTTCATACCTTTGGAGAACTTGCTATCAAGGAGATGAAAAGCTATGAGAAGAAACAAAGAAAAGGTCCCGACTGCTACTAAGAACCTAATAGAACTTTTCTGAAAGTCCGGATCGACTTCAAGTTCCTAAGTCAGAGAACCATCGTACTCTTATAGATCAAAGGATGCAATGCCATGGTCGGTTGAGGCTGCGTAGGATAATTAGTAGAACAAAATAAGAATACGAAGTTCTCCTCCTTTGGTTCTCTTCTTTCTTTTGACTTGGTTGGTAGGGTCAGGGCCGGCGAGCGCATCTGGTTCGAAAGTCCTTTCCTAAACCACTTCTCATGACGAGAATGGACTTCTCTATAATGTAATAGAAGAGTCACAATCCAGTTCCCCTGACTTTCTCCGAAATGATCGTTTATTTGTTTGATTCGATTTAAATTTCTTTAAAAAATTATTCCAAACACTAGAATTCGTAATTCTTGCCATTTAAAAAATTCTACATTATGAAATCCAAACAATGGATTTCTCAATTAACAAAATTTAAATTCATAAAATTGTAATTCACATGATTTTAGAATTTCTGTAGAAATTGAAATTACTTTATCCAAACACAACACGTTGGCTTGAATTCCCTTTGGAATCAATACCCATTGATTTTCCTTTGGAAACCTGGTTGTTCTTGAAATGCAGTATGGCAGCTTGAGAACAAAGGTATGCTATTCCGCGCCTTTTCTTTTCAATTTTTCTTAGGGCTTTATGTCATATATAATATATTGTATGTAAATAGCGAAGTATTAACCGCCACGTACCCTGCACTTATCTCACAGTCCCTCCCTTTATTGAGATAACTCCCGTGACCTTACTGAGACCGGTGACTCTTATTGGTCCCAAATCTAGAGAGGTTGATTCTTGAAGATTGTCCAAGCTTGCCTGAAGTCCATGAATCCATTGGAAAGCTAGAGAAACTCGTTTAATTACTCGTTTACTTGAATCTGGCGGACTGTGTAGTAGAAAGCTTCCAAATAACATTGCTATGCTAAAGAAACTTGAAACTCTTATTACATCTGGTTGTTCAAGTCTTATATTACATCTGGTTGTTCAAGTCTTAATGAGTTTCCAATGGAGATCGATGAGTAAGATGGAATCTTTAAAGAGTCTTCAAGTAGAAAGAATTTCAATAAATCAATTACCGATCGATCACTGCAACTAGGTCTGGAAAAAGTTTAAATACGTTTTGGGATTGTTTCCCCAACAATTTAGTCGAATTAAGACTCACACAATGCAATCTGTCTGATGATAGATTTCCTACAGATATTGGTAACTCACCCTCATTGAAGATATTTGATGTAAGCTTCAATCCAATCTGTAGCTTACCAAATTGCCTAAGAAGCTTCAATCCAACCTTGGATTTCGGCTTTGTACACGTCTCAAGTCGCTTATAGGGTTACCATGATCGAGTAACATACTTGATTGCATTTGAATGTTATTCATTGGAGAAGGTAACTTTTCAATCACTTTTGCGCGTACTCGTGGCCACCCCAAACTTGTTGATAGAGAAATTCTCAACCTTGTAGGTTGCATAACTTGGATTTCAAGGAAGCCCGTAATTAGCATGTACACACCGAATACTACTATATTCAGTAGGTTGGAGGAAGTGCTTCCCATGCAAATCTATTTGACATATGCTGCAGGGACTCTATGAATACAGCATATTCAGTACATTTCTTCCGGAAAATGTAAACGAGGCTCCGGGCGAGTTCAGCCGTACAAGTAGTGGAGACTGGAGAGAAACCTCAATATCCTTTACTGTGCCTTTACTTCCCATCACAACATCTGAGGCTTAAACATCAGCTCTGTCTATGCAAAGAAGAGTTGTACAACTTATCCTGAACCGGTAATAATTAAAGTTCGGAATAAGAGCAAGGTTTTGAGGTGGATCTATTCCCCGTCATGCTACAGAATTCCAAGTGATGAAAAAGACGTGATATGGTTAAGCCATTGGAAGTTTGGGAATCGACTGCAAGTTGATGATCATATCACTGTTGGAGTAATCACGAGATGCGCTTTGAGGTAAAAGAGAGGAATCCAGATTGTGCACGAGGAAGAAGACGAGTCCAACAGTTGCAGAAGATATGCTAATTGTTCTGATGGTAAAGAACACGCTAACGAGGAGGTGATTGGTAATACTGGTGGATATTGTCCGAGTTCTATGAGGTAATGCCAGGGACGTCCTTCCTCTCCGATGGACCCCAGCAGCAAAGAAATAGACAATACTGTGCTCGTCGGACAGATATCTTGAATAGAGTGATTGGAGAGTCTGATGATGAAGAAACAGTTGACTCATCTATGCAATTCATTAGCAGCATCACAACTCAACTATATGTGGATGTACTGGAACTAATCTGTATACTTTTAACAGCAGAGAGAGAAGTAGGTGAGCAGGGTGCGCCTGACGGGACACTTGCAGAAGCAGAAGCTGATGAATAGTGACCGCATTGATAGCTCCGTGGTTGGAGAGGCAGAGGCTGCAAGGTTCTCACTATGGCCGCTGTGCTTTTTTCTTCTCTTTCTCTAATCTCGCAGAGAAGAAAGCGACAGCAAACAAGGCCTCTTTGACTGTTGTATTGAAATTTGCAGTCATGCATTTGAGTTGGCTTCTCTATCTCCATGT
Source organism: Rosa rugosa (assembly GCF_958449725.1). NCBI lineage: Eukaryota > Viridiplantae > Streptophyta > Magnoliopsida > Rosales > Rosaceae > Rosa > Rosa rugosa. The sequence goes on from NC_084825.1 coordinate 30,455,171, forward strand.
ATCACAATTATGTAACAAATATCATTAGGCTATCTGTCCATTTGAAAGATTATGTATTCATCACAATTATGAATTATATTCTCTAGAAAACTGACGTGTTAGTTTAATCCTTATTCTGAGACAAAATAGGTAGTTCAAACCCAGAAAATTAGATCACAGGGATCATACATCCTAGTTCCTTAGAGCACAAAATTGTGAACCCTTAGCTGATCAAACCATACCAGCAAGTACAGCATATAATAGTTGTAGACTACAAGGTGCAATATGAGCCTAGGTGTTGTCATGTGATGGTGTAATGCACAATTTGTTTATATGCAAGAGCCGTGTAGTATAGTTAGACGATTCCATTTGGCTAAATAAACTGCCATATCACCATTACATGAAAGATATGAACTGGGGTTTCTTTGGTGTGAAGAAAAACCCTCCATCCAAATCTTTTTAGTAGCTTTGGGAGTTATCATGAATTAACCGAACAAAGTTGGAGTCTGAATTCAAGTAGGAATTCTAAACTAGAATTTCTATTCTCGAAAACCCCATTGTAGAGATTGACATGCATTGACAAAGAAACTGCCTCTAGTCAGTAATCACTTCAACATGTTTGAACTAATTTAGACATTACGAATTCTATAGTAGGCAAAAAAATGAAACAACAAGCATCCCATACCATTGTTATCCACTCTAGTTCAGGTTATTCAACTCATAGGTGGCGGCGGTAGGGGTGGGTTGTTAAGTGGGGGAGGTGGCGGCATTGATGCGTGTTGCATGTTAGGAGGCCTCATTTGAGGGGGAGGTGGTGGCCGCCACATCTGTTGTTGGTTGCCCATAGCCATAGGAGGTGGAAGCGGCCGTGGAGGAGCTGGAGCTGCCTGTGGAGGGGGTGGCGGCATGTTCGGGGGAGCAGGTCTGAACTGCTGCATTGGCGGTGGAGGCATCATTGGTTGACCTGGTTGTTGAGGCTGACCTTGCCAAGTTGGTTGAACAGCCATCTGCATCGGCGGGAAAGCCATACCTTGGGGGGGCTGTGGACGAAGCGGCGGAATCAGACCTGGACCAACACCGCCATTTGCAAAGGGACGCGGAGGCACTGGAGCACCCATGGTACCATTGGCCTGAGAACCATTGGGAAGTGTTGGAGGCCCACTAGCAAACAGTGTGTGAGGCCGGCTCTTAGATGTAGGATTGCTAGCAGCCAAAACTCTCTCTGCAATGTAATTACAATAATTAGTAATGAGTAATGATTGACCAGCAATAATAACATCAGACCAACACAAAAGCAGGAGCTCAGTAAACAAGAGGTCTCACCTGCCGGAGTACCATGACGCTCCCCTTTAGTATCTTTCTTATATGCATATGAGACTGTTATTTGACGATTGCACAAATACTGGCCATTCATTGCCTGAAAAGAAGGAGAAGAAATCAAACTCTAACTAAACTTTGTATGAAAAAGCCACCATTTCAGCAAGCATAGCATTACACAATGAAGAAATATCAGTAGATGCATGTACAGTTCAACTTTAGGCTTCAAAACCAAAACAAAATATATTTGCCTCAAGCCTCGGGAATATTAGATGTTAAAGTTGTACATATGAGTAGAACCTTAGTTTTAAATAGTTAAAACTAATCTTCAAATTTATTAGGAGTTGATAACTAAATGCACTTATTCATCCATGTAATTGTACTTTTTCAGCTAATAACCAAATATAAAATAAAATAAAGGACAGTGAAGGACGTACCTCAATAGCTGCATCAGATGCCTCAAAGGAATCATAGCTAATGAAGCCAAATCCACGGGAGTTCCCAGTTTCAGGGTCTCTCATTATCTAGAAAAGAGAAATAACAATATGTCAGTACAATTTCCATATGGGCATCACCATTTAAGATAGCACAGAAAACAAAAGAAACTGGCAACAAGACCCATCCTGCATGATTGCCCTCCAAATAAAATCAGAACTATGCAAGTATCTTCTTATAATAAAAATACACCTTGGTGAAAAGAAAGCAGAGAATTTCATATACCTACAAAATTGGGCTTATATGCGCTTAAAGAATTTCAAAACCATTAAAATCTCAAACATGTTGAACTAGACTAGAAGATTCTTAAACTCAATTATTTCTTCTTTTTTGAAGTATACAGCAAGAAATGAAGAAAACAGCATCCCTAAAAGAAAAGTACTTTGCAAGGAAGTTTAAGATATGAAAAGTTTCATAAAAATATTAGCAAATGAAAGATGAAGCTGAGGCAGTACCTTTGGGTTTGTAACTATGACTCCAAATGCACTGAAAGTATCATAGAGAAGTTTCTCATCCACGTCCTACAAAAAATTAAAAATAAAAAGATTAGAACTGATCTCATAACAGTATTATCAATTGGGTTTTGAGACAGGCTGAACAACTTACAGGATCAAGATTTCCGACGAAAAGGTTTGCCCCTACATCCAAGCTCTTTTTATCTTGGGAAGCCTGAAATCAAAGAATTCACACAATCAATCAGAATATCATTACTAATAAGGATATGTGGCATAGAGAGATGAAGCAGAATGATTTCCCTGAGCCCCTTTTTAATTAGAATTTCTACCTTCCTATGTGGCACAGAACACACAGAGAACGACATCTAGGAAAAACAGAATTACATACCTTATTTACTCGAATTGGCTTTCCATAAAGCTTGATCATATTAAGCACCTTGATTGCCTGCACAACAGTCAAAACAACAAATTTATAGTCAGAAACAAAATCTTTAACAGGAATCAGAGAGCCATACAGTAACTTGAGAAAACGAAAAATTACATAATCAGCATCCTCTTCGCTTCGAAACTCCACGAATCCGTATCCTTGATGCAGGTTCGTAACTCTATCTTTGGGAACATACACATTAACTGCACGAAATTAAGCATACAGTTCCATCAGTAGTTCTAACAGATCATAATCAATTCAATTTCATTAATTTTCATAAATAGACAGGTCATAGAGTAATCTAAATGCAGAAAGCAAGCTTTATGAATCAGGTACATACCAACAGGGCCAGCTTGAACAAACAGCTCCCACAGCAATTCTTCACTAACCTGAAAACCAATCAAACAGAGAAAAATCAACAACCCGAGTGGAACAAACTCAATGCCAAAACCCTAGCTACTCAGAGTTCTAATTGTAAAGAAAATCAAGAAATAGAAAGAGAAAGAGGAACCTGAGGGTCGAGATTGCCGACGTAAGCAGTGGCGTCTTGGTTTCTCTCGGCGGAGTGTTGACCGAGCAAGTTGGCTCCGACTCCCGGAGCAATTCGAGTCGTCATTGTTTAGTTACCAAAGCAAAGTAAGCAAATTAGCAAAAGCGAGATTGGTTGGGTATCGAAATTGGGAGCGACGAAGAAGAAGAAGAAGAAGAAGAAGAAGAAGAGGGTGTATAATGTAGAGCAGAGGTTGAGAATCGAAGAGGGGGGGAGAGGTAGGAGATGATGATGATGATGTGGCTGGGTTTTGGGGGTTTTTCAAGCCCTAAATGCCCGAAGCAGGTGTTTCTGGCTTTTCAAAAATCTTGGAACCATCTGGTTTTGGGTATTATATAATCTGAATAGTAAAAATCCATTTCTAATGAGAAAAGAAAAGGGATAAACAGAAAATAATAATTTTATTAAAGTAATACCAAATAAGTAAAAAAAAAACTTAAAATCTAATAGGGTTGGTTAGTGGAAGCATGCTAGGCCGCAAATGAGGCGGACGCTGCAGGGCTTCTCTTGGTAATAGAAGGTCTCTAGATTCAATCCATATCTTGTGAAAAACATCCCTTGGGGCCATACCCAAGTTGGTCTCAGCCCGGAATGATAGCTCACTTGGCCACTATTTTAAAAAAATAAAAATAAAAATATAAGTATTACAGATGATGATCGCTTATTAGTTATAGTCATTTGATCAATGTTGTTCACATAGTTCGAGTCACATTCAATGGTGGTCGAGCGAAACTTCTTTAAAATAATTACTTACCAGATGAACATTATTTCATTTAATTTAATAACATAAATCTTTTTTTCCTAAAATTAGTTTCTGAATTTAAATTCCAGACAAAAATGTAAAAAAATAAAATAAAATAAATATTGATGGACGGTTTTATCCATATTAGATCCGTTGTTAGGTTCCCATCAATTAGTGATGTAACATACAAACCATGGTTTTTGCTCATTGCTCAAGCTTATATAGTGCTCTCCACTTTTTGGTTTTTTTTTTTTTTTTCAGAAAATGGAGACCCAATTTAGGGTTCAACAAGTGATCATTGAATCTAATGAGCAGTGTGTGGAGTTGTATTCTTGAGATGGACTCCCTTCTTTCTTGGGTGAGACTCGAAGATGAACCCTGTAATATGATTGACAAGTAGATTGTCTTCTGCCTCAGTCTCATTCATGTACTTCTTAGTGATGTTTAATTGTCCTTGGATGTAAATCAAAATATGAAGAATAATAAGCCAAATAAGCAATGAGGCAAATGTGTATTTGCCTCGTTCTTTACAACTTTTGATCTGCATCCAAGAACATCTAACACTAAACATCGACTAAGGAATCATTGGGTACATGAACAAAACCTCTTCTAATGTTTGTACCGTGCAGTAAAATGTGAAGTCAAAAAAATGAAAAGCTTCAGGTTGTTATATGGACATGCCATCAACAATGATCTTTGGCACTAAATAGTAAAATAGTATTCATAACCAGCAAAAGCCTACAAGCATGTTATTAAGCTCTGGATGGTAAGCTATTCATCCATTTAGTTGGGAACTTCAATAGTGTTTGACAAAATATTTATAAGTGATCTTACTCTTTCCTCTCTGAACTTCTTTAGTTTCCTTAGCTCGGTCATCCCACCATTTATTGGCATGTGGTTGAGGCAGTTCGATTAAGTTGGAATGAAAGAGGAAAGAAGTGAGGATCAACTTTGCAATAGTCCAGCAGCTCTGCTGAACTCTACATTTCATTACTTCTAGTTCTCAACATGAAAGGATATCATTTAGGCAACTGCTAGTAATATGACTTTGGAATCTACCCACCTTTTCAGAAACATGAAATCATAGAGGACAATATATTGCAATCAGATGAATGCTTCTCGCGACTCTGTTGGTAGTTCTAAGTCAGGCTCAAACTCACTAAGAGGGACAAAATATTGATCCACCATGTCTTTGGTTACTTTTTCAACACTTGGAGGATCCCACTGCATATTTTGAATAACAGGATCCTGTCACCATTATGGATAGACAATGTAGATACCAATACAAAGATAACAAAGTTAGGATTATATTATCGCCACTCATTGCGGTTAAACAATGTGGATCCTGTTTCCATTCCTTTCCTGTTTCACTTGTTTGCATTACTAAAATCTTAAATTATTGAAACCCCTCTTGGCAGAAAAAAATAATAATAAATTAAAAAATAAAAATTACTTTGCCTCAATGGTAAAAGAAGATACCTTTGGGGCTGAGTCCTTTTCGACTAGTCGTGCCCGAACTCCCTGATGATGACACCAACCGACATACAGTCACAAATACATGAAAGTCTTACATAAAAAAGAATTGAGGAATACCATACCTCACAGAAGTCACCGGTAATCTGCTTAGAAATTCCCTGTAAGGACATTCGATACTCACGGACCAAGCACTGATCAAGGGTCTGAAATCTTCCTTCTCTTATCTGAGTCAATTATTAACGAAGTGTCAGCTCAGGTTTATAATACAACTGTTTAGGTCTAATGTACCCTCAGAGACAGAAACTCACAGATCTAAGGGAAACCTTCAAGCTCAATGGCGAGACTTCTTTAAGTCTCTTTAGAGTAGAAATGCACCATGGATCCTTTGTTCTGCCTGCCTCAATTTCCTAAGTATAGATTTAAGGCAAGCAATCAGATTCCACCAAAGAGGGCCCAAAGTGATAATGCTTATTAACTATCCCTTCAAGCTTAGAAGAAATTTTCAAAAAGAACTTGCGCACATCATCATATTAGGACCAAAAGAAAAGAAAAAATGAAGAAAAATACTTTGTACGTCACTACAGAAAATGAAACTGAATGAAGGTGTTTTCAAAATTCTGGAAGGTAGCTAAATAGTTGGTGAAGGAGTTCAAGTTTGTGGCAAGATAAGATCAGCACTTCAGCCTGTTCATTCACTGCAAGAGTTTTTTCCAAACAAATACTAGTACCAGACTACCAGCTCAAGGCATCTAATCTAGCCTTCTAAAGTAACAGCTAAACAATTTTGAGCTTCAGTGGTGCCAAATATTTCAAAGGAACAGTGTACTGGAGATTTCAGTATGTCATCTAGAACTTTTAGATTGTTTTCCATGCAGGCACATCTCAGATGTAGGAACTTAGATAGGCACCTTAGAAAATTGATCCCTGATCATAAATCTTTCTTGAAATAGATCGCATTACCTCATTTCTAAATTGGTTCTTACTTCTATAGAGAGATTGCACACATATCTCATGGGTGATATACTTTACTTAAGAAAATAGAATTAAAAATAAAGAATAAATAAAAATTGTAGAAAGTTAAAACACCATGACTTCCTAAAACTCGATAACAACTAGAGAAATAAGCAAAACCAATAAATGCTTACCAAGGCATCTATAATCTCTTCAACCGTGTCATGGCTGAAACATTCATCAAGTAATTCAATCCTAGACAAACCCAAACATGAAAGTACACGTTAATAACCTCAATTAGATTAAATAGTAAACAGTATGAAGTTCTTTCTGCAATGAACACTAAATGTTTAAATTTGTCCCGAGTTAGAATTTTAGGACAAGTATATGCCCTTGGAACTAGAATTTCTATCTGAAGGCTTTCATAAAACAAACCTGTGAAGCACACTTGACTTATCTGGATGGACAGGTTCCCCATGTTTGTCTAAACAAGTTTCAATGACAGAAGGATCATCAGTGACTAACTTCCCAAGTTCTTCTTCGATTAATGGAATCCTCTATTATAAAAGAAACAAATTACACCAGAATTATATAAAAAGATAGACCAAAGTATTTATAAGTATATTGCGGAAAAGGTTCTGAAATTAACTGAACTATGCAAATAGTGTGTAGCAAGCCCACAAGCAAGCATCTCAGGTCCATTGAGTTTTTCACTTGTAAGAGCCAAGAACTCCCCTACAAACAAGAGCAGACATGAGCAACGAAATTTGAAAGGGTTGTCAATCTCTCTGCAGCACTTTACAAGAGAGGACCTCCCATCAGGAGCCTTGAAATATTACCAATGTAAACAAATCAGCTTTCTTCCTCTAAGAAAAACGACTTCTAATAGCAGTTAAAAGTTTTGTCAAAATGACACTACAATGGCCTAAAAACCAAGTGCAGCACAGTTCTCTCAATTCCTCATAAAGTACACTAGCGAGCGATATGTAATATGTTTAGACTTTAGACTTCAAAAATTGAATGATTAATGACCAATTCGCTTGAACAGTTGTTTTGCAATGCTTATTGCAATCTTCTTCAGCTTTTCTTCAAAAATAGTAGGCAATTAATTACAGAACACTGCAGAAAAACTAAGTCAACAAAGAGAAGAAAAGTGAAAGATGACTACTAGATCCGAGATGAGCAAGCAAACTAGAGATGACCAACTTAAAGGTCAGAAGAGAAAGATGTCCTGCAGAAGTACTAGCTGAAGCACATTCAGAGTCGTCTTAAATGAAGAGGTATAGTAATGTCAATTCTAATAGCTTCTAAAGATCACTCTTTTCCCTTTCAACAGAAAAAAAGATCACTCTTTCCATAAATACTTTCTAGATGCATTCTCAAAAACTCAGGAGACTCAAGGCAACATCAGTCATTTTCACAAAAGGGCAGCATGGACGTTAATCCTTGCGAGAATCTCCAAAGAATTTTCCATAATAATCTTGGAGTTTGGGAAACATATACAAAATATATGTGTCAACATTCCAATGATTTTGTTAACCTAAAAATACATATTCTATCCATCGGAAAACAACTCTGCCATATAACCTATTTTATCTTCTTTCCTTTTTACTTTACCTACAAATGGATTATCTAAAATACAAGTTAAACATATACATGATCAAAAAATGCAAGCATACCTAAGTGACCCGGTAGATGTGAAAGGTAAAAGGATGCCCCAGCATCTGGATGGAAACCAATTAGAGTTTCAGGGGTAGCGAAAACCTGCAAATTGCAATGACATGATATCAAGTCACCAATCTAATACACTTTTCTTTCCCTAATGAATAATAGATAAAGCAGAAGAAATATCAACTGCTTGGCCTGGCTTCTCTATGTGTGTTGAATAAAAAGTTGAAATCCTACTGCAGTAACAATTAAACTTTAACATTGCAACATCATTCTGAGCAAACGAGACTTTAACTATGTACAAAAATGTCACAAGTACAGAGCCAGCTTGTGAGCAAGCAAAAATGAGAAGTATAGCAATAACGTTTTCACTGATTGAACATAACTCACGCAGGGAGAAATGGACATATAAGCATGTTTTTTAAAGTACAAATGTATTAAATGGAAAAAAAAAATAAAGGGGAATATCATCAACAGTTTCAGTTGGTTTCATTTCATAATTAACATGATATGCAGAGTTACAGTACTTGTCATGGTCCATTATGCAAATTGTAGATAAAGGGAAGCATTCTACGTATTCTGAAATTCTTAGAAAGTCCCATACAGCATAAACCCCTTACTAGACTGCAATCAATTATCTATTTAGAAATAATAATAATAATTGATACTACACCAAGAAACATCCACCATTTTTTTTAAGGAGAGGGGCAGCTAACAAAAGCCATAACCTATACTGGCCCATATATTGGAAAGGTAGTTAGGTGTAGCACTCAATTCATGTGACTGTGCTCAGAGATATTCAAACCCCTTCCATATTCATTCTTCATTAGCTAAGCTATGCTATTCATCACTTTGTTTCCCTTCTCATCGACATAAGAACCAGTTTATAAATTCAAGCATATCTGAAACTTTATTTAAAGACTTCCTGAAGAATACTTGAGCTTTTTCGATCTCATTACATTATTCCCAAACACCTCAACAATGTCTCAGCCAGCTCCTTACATTAATATGCTCAAATCAAAAGAGATTAGTCATGCAAATGCTTTAGTGTACAAAACAAATTCGTGTAATTGCTCAAGTCACGACTCACAAGTCAAAAATACATTAGGAAGATTTTGCAAAGTAATTGATGATATCCTCATACAAAGAAGAACAAAAGGATAATTATATGTACAAGGATCCATGTTACATACGGTTTTATCAGTTGCAATGCGGAATGTTCCAGGGATTGAGACACCACCACCGCCACCCATGGTAACGCCATTCAAGATAGCCACCTGCATGGAGATCATCAGTGACATTGTCAAGAAAACCCAGCAGTAAATTTAGACTGACCCTATGTTATACAATAGCAATCCACTTGAGTTTATTTTTACATACACAATAACCCTTCCTCAACTCTTAGTGCCTTACTTTATGTAAAGTAATTCATCCAGAACAGAACTCAACTTAATCTTAAGGCCATGTATCCAAACAGAAAGGACTAACTCATAGAAAACCGCATTAAATTTGGTCAACCATCAGGTGTGATACACAACACGTTATAAGAGTGCAAGTAATGAAACACAAGAAAAGAAAAAGGAGCCACAGATGCATTAGCACACTCATTGGAAAGAAAGAAAAAACAGTTTGATAAAGTCACTACAAAACAAGCTCACAGCACTGTGAATAACACACAAGAATTATGAGTACTCACATGTGGCTTTAAACATGTGCCCAGGAGATACGTAAAAGGATATAATGCCCTAAAAAACTCCTTACAATCTTCCATTCTCCCTGCAAACAGTAAAGCAAATGCAGGGCTGTCACAAACAAAGAAACAGAGTTTCCAATAAAAGAGTGTAGCCCATTATCAAAAATAAGTATATCTTTGGTGTACATCTCAGCTAACTGCATAAAGCCAATTTTCTTATATAAAAACATGCATGGCATAGAAATATGTTTATGAACTAGCTTATTGGAAGGGAAGAAATTGGCTATCTGGGTCTTAACAAAGTCATACATATGACAGTTCTACCTTCGTTTATCAAATGATAGAGAGACACTACATCTCCACCCGCACAAAATGCCTTGCCACTGCCCTTCAAATTCAAACCAATTTCTATAAGTTACCACTTGTATAATCAAAACCAAGCAACATCAGCTTCAGCATTGGACAAAAGAATAGCAGCTCATGTTAAAGAACCAAATTAGTTGAAAACGGGCGAAAGAGAAACAGAATTACCTTCAATGCAATAAAGCCCACATCCGGATTATCTTCCCAACTTCTGTACAGTTTCTGCAATCTAAGCCCCTATAAAATCACCACAGACTGCTCATAAATGGGTGTCATCCAAAATCCCAAACCAACAAAAGAAACTAAATGCAGCAAACAACAAATCACCCAGATAATCAAATGTCAGAACGAACAAATTGGAATCAGATAACAACTAAAATATCCAATTCTAGTAATTGGGTATCTGCCAGTTAGCCAAAAGGTCATATATACCCACAAAACCCAACCAAGCATTACATTATCTAACAATTCAAATGTATCAAACTAACGAAAAAAAAAAAAAATCACTTTATGAAAGAAAAACACACACCATTGCAGAATTGAGAGCATTGAGCACTGAAGGCCTGTTGAGAACTGCAGTTCTGGACCAAGCCTTGCCTTCAACCAATACCTGAAACAGAGAAAAAGAGAGAGTCTTTCACATAATTGAGCTCATATAACATTATCGTTAGGATTATACAAGAAAAGGGTGGTGAGAAATTGACTTGGTTATCAAGATCATCGTTGAGGGCAGTGTCCGGGAGAGAGCAGAGGCCTCTTCTGCTGCAATGGGGGAGGAAACGACAACTGCCAAGGCTGCCGCGTCTGGCCAATACAGCTGCCTTGAGCCTCTGCATCATTTGCTTTCGAAATTCTACTAAACGAGTAAAGGCCGATGATTTATAGTGTCTGCTTGAGCCGTTCCAACTCCCTTTTAACTTTGTTTCCAACTTTAAATAATATATATTAATGATTAATCTATTCTCTTTTTTATATTAAACTAGAAATTACAAATGTGGAATATTTGTTATTAGTGTGTGTGTGTTTTTTTTTTTTTTTGTTGAGAAAAAAGGCAATTTATTAATCCAAGAAGTTACAACAACGGGGATGACACTGTAAATCTTAACTACTCCAATTAGAGAAGAGGACTCACTCATACCCTTAATATAGAACCAGCGATTACAGACACCATGAGCCAATAGGGGCTCAACTGTAACCTACAGACAAAACATACCTCAGGAGTGTCGATACATCCTTACAACCAACCTCAAGAAGAGACTAACCCCTTCCGACACCATATACCAAAACTACCAGTATACGTGTAGAGGCGTCTCTCCATTACATTGACAGCAAGAAAATACCGAAATTTAAAAACAACTAGTCCTTGGATATGAAACCATAACAATGGCACAACCACTAAATCTAACCTAACCAAACAACCCTAGCTCAAAAGAGTAGGGACTGATTAAAACCTAAACCATACCCAAAAAAACAAAATAAAACCGTAAGAGACTTAAGTCAACCGTAACATAAAAACGAAATAAAAGAGTACTAGGATAAACCAAATCAGGCCCCAACATGGGAGCCCAGTGCCCAAGCCCAATTATTTAGAAAAGCAGCAAGGAGAGTTTGCAAGCCATTAGTTTTAGGAAAAATTTCAGTTTAGTACCCTGGACTTTGCACTCAACATCATGTCAGTCCCTCCCCCTTCAATTTCATCAGCAACACCCCTACACTTTCAATTTCAATCAACAGTGTCCAATTTTTACTGTTCCCGTCCAAATCGAACGTTAAACGATGACCTGGCAACAACTAACTGATTCAGTGGGCCCACTTAAAAGGCTAAATTTGACATTTCACACAATTTTCCTAAAAAAAAAAAATTGGATCGAATGATCCTAAATTTTGGAAGAACCAACACGCAGGTCGTCGAAGATGGAAGAGAGCACATCACTCTTCTTCACTACAATACTACGTTCCACTTTTTATTAACTACAAGACTACCTTCTCCCACTCACAAAGCAAAACTCTGCCGCTCTTCACACCCTGCTTTTCACTTCTCTCCCCGCCGCTCTGCAGCCTAACCAGACAGGGCCCACGACCCATTACCCACCTCCTTCCCTTCTTCAGTCAGGTCATTCTGATCAGAGCCAGAGGGCAGCGCACCGTCCACTCCTCCGGCGGTCGTCCTCGGCTCTCCCCCATCGTCGCAGTCTGGGAAGAAACCCCCGACTCGACCCGAACTCAACTCAAGTCCCCGCTGTCCTCTTCGAATCGACTGCCGAACCCCGTTGCCACTACCGCCGCTACGAAACTCGACGTCACTAAACCTGGCACAAACGCACCGCGCTCAGAGTCCACACCCTCTATCGCCTCTGCCAAAAGCCGCAGCTAATCGGAGCCTTACTGCCTCAAAATGAGCAGTCGAAACAATCCCCAGAACAACCACTGATGTCGCCGACCAAGGAAACTGCACCGCTCGGAGGCCTCCCAGCTGTAAGGATTTGGAATTCTTAGAAGGATAATGTGGATTTTGATTTGCAACCGAATGAGTATACTTTCGGTAGCTTAGTACCTTCCTGTTGTTCTTCCAAAATTTAGGATCATTCGATAAAATGTTTGGTTAGCAGGAGTCTCATTCGGTTGGTTAGCAGGAGTCTCATCTAACCAAACATCATAAATGGAAAATAAGCTAGCAAGGTGGGCAAGTCTATTTGCCACACCATTTGCTTCACGGTAATTATGCTGAACTCTTACAGATTGAAAAGCAGACATATAATCTCTACAATCATCAAGAACCCGACTTACCTCCAAAAGGTTTTCCTCCTTACTATTGAGTGCAGCAATCAGAAGGGTAGAGTCGCTCTCAATGTCAATGTTCGTCCAGCCTTGGTGCATACCAAGAAAAAGACCAGCCCTGCACGCCTCAGCTTCCATATTAATAGCTGAGTGTGCATGCAGAAAAGGCCTAGCAATAGCTGCCAACCCTATGCCCAACTCATCTCTGATCACCACCCCAATACCTCCAGCTCCATTCTCAACTCGGAATGCATTGTCAATATTAATTTTCAGCCTACCTAGTGGAGGGCATTCCCACTTAGTCAGTGGTCTTTTCTTCTTCCTTGTAGCCTTGGGGTGGTACTTCTGGAACTCAGTCAAACTGTTAACACACCAACTAATCATGTGCATGGGTTGAAACGTACCCCTCTCCCAGATTAGTTTATTTCTCTCTGTCCAAATGGACCAAAGAGCCATGAACAAAAAATCAATCTGATCTGCACACAACACATCCACAAGATCAATAATCCACTCCTTCAAAGTCGGCGCCGCATGCGACTTGGCCTTTAGATGCAGAGGATTCATTTTCCACCCACTTTTCTCTTTCATTTGGGAAACTCGTTCATCTCTTTATGCTTACCAAACACATGAAGTGAATCAGTTTCATTTCCCAAAACATCAAATCCCCGAATCAAATGAGGCCTTAGAGTAAATCTACCCAGAAAGTAAATTCAAAAATGACATGAGATTTATTAAAATGGGTAGTTTCAATATCAAATGTGGAATTAACAAGCTAGAAACTACAAAGAGTGAGCTAATTTGATTAATGTGTTCTCTTTGTCTAGCTCTATGTGAAGATGTTGTACAATATTTAATTATGATAGAAATTTCAAAACTACAATAATGATTAATGTGAAATAAACTATCTGTATCTAAAAACTCAATAGACCAATAGAATAATCAACAATTCAAGAACTAGTTTTGGGACTAAAATGATCAACCAAGAAATACCCTTAGTATTTTCATTTTCAATACTATTCACTTAAATAAAAAGAAAATTAATATTCAGAAAAAAAAAAAAAAAATTAGATGTGCACCAAGGTGATCATTGTTTTACAACTATTTGGTGTAGTGAATCAGTCTTCGACTTGAAGTTATAAGTTATCATATCCAGTGGGAGACTCAAGCTGAATATAGATAAGGCCTCTCATAAAGCGTCTGGGCAGGGAGGAATTGGTGCTGTCATTAGAGATGATCTCGGTGTGTGTTTAGCTACAATTGCAATGCCCTTTTCCTATGCTAGATCGGCTCTATAGATGGAGCTAGAAGCTATGAGAACCACATTTCTACTTATTATCCTCCAAGGCTATGATCACGTTGATATTGAGACTGACTATGCTGCAGTGGTTACCGCTCTAAAGTTACAAGTTATCATATCCAAATTTGAAAATGGTTCAATAGTTTAGTGCAAAAAAATATTTTTCATATTTTCTAAACTAGGAGAATGAAAAAATGAAAACGTCAAATTGTTTTTTTTTTATTCACTTTCTCCGAGTAAAAGTTGAAAACATTCTCTATTTTTATTTTTCACGTTTTGAGAAATAGATCGTCGAACGTATTTTGGCTCTATTTTCATTTTCTAAAATGAAAATACATGCATGAAAATGTTGCTATACGCCATTAACTTTTTTTTTTGTTCAAAGTCGAACACTTTTTTAGTACATGTTGCTCTCTCTCTCTCTGCTCGATGACCTCACTTTTTTAGACAACTTCTTGGAGGCAATGTATGCTTCAGGCGAGGCGGCCCAAATGACAGTTGTGAACCCGGAGACGCTGGAGGTGAGCGCATCCGAGGTTCCGGTGACGCTGCCCATGCCGCACCACTCTCACCTAGGGGCCGACGGTCTGCCCAGCGTGCAGGCGGATGGACAAGCGGGCCGGGGAAAAAAGGGATCGTCTAGCGTGCCGCAGAAGGAAAGAGTGGTTGCCACTCGACGTGGGCCACAGAGAGAAAAAGTCGTGGCGCCAGTGGGGGCTGCCGCTACTGCGGTGGGGAGACAACCGCCGAAGGGGTCCAGGGCTGCGCCCACTGGAGATACACGGTCGATCCTGCGGAGGCGGCGCCAGTGTGATTCGGCCGGGGAGGAGGATGATGACGAGACCCTCGAGGTCCACAGGCAGAAGAAGAGCCGACAAGACCCGTCGAAGGCCCCTGTGACGGCCGAGAGAGAGATGCCCGTGAGCGATCTGGACTCTTTCGCTGCCTTCACCGAGTTCATGACCGACAGTGAGCGGGAGTTTCTCTATCACCTGTGCGAGCGGTTGGGGTTCGGCGGTCTGGCAGGGATGACGCGGCCAACGGCGATCGAGCAGTCGCCCTTTAGCTCAGCCTTTGGGCACCTGGCGGTGGGGCTGAACGAAATGTTCTTGGCGGCCTCCAAGCAACCCCGAATTGAGGGACAGCTCCGGGAGGAGGTTAAGAGGCTTGAGAGGGAGCTGGCGGAGGCCAAGGACAGGCTGGTGGATGTGGAGCGACGCCTGATGAAGGCGGACTGTGACGCTGCGGACGCTCGAGGCAAGTTAGACGTGGCTATCCAGCGGGACATAGAACGAAATGATTATGTCTCAAAGCTGGAGCAGGACAAGGCCTTGCTGCAAGAGCGAGTGGCCGTGTCACGCCCCGAATTTTGAATAATCAATTCAAATCCGAAACATGAATAATAACAAATTACAACTAACATCCTGAATTTTTTTCTCACAAACAACCACACTTCACAACTCTCAAATTTACAATAACCCAAATCCTCAAGTTATTTATTACAGCACACTCCCACCAAATCAAATTGTAAGGCTCAAATGAGCTTAACTCGCCTCACTATTACAATTGCTGTAAAACTATAACCATTGCTCTAACCGCACGATCACCGTCCTGGTTCTCCTGTCCTGTAGGATTACCCGCTACACAATTTGAATAGTGTACCGGGAGTTGCAACAACACAAAACCCGGTAAGCTTTTTACAGCCAGTATGAGTAAACAAGAAAGAACTGTTGATTTATTAAAGGATTAAATACTGCTTACTCCCTATACTTATAGGGTTTCATCGTTTCAGTCCCTGACCTTCGAATTTCACCTAAAAAGTCCCTGAACTTCCAATTTCTTCCCAATTGGTCCCTACCGTCAGACATCCGTCAAACACTCCGTTATCTTGCTGACGTGGCAGTGGTTTCCCCCCTAAAAAGTCTATTATACCCTCACTTACTCTTTTTTTTTAAAATTAATTTTATTCTTTCTTTCTTTCTTTTTTTCTTTTTCTGTTTTTTCTTTTTACCTCTTCTTCTTCCAGGTTTTCTCTCCTCTGTTCAT
Organism: Rosa rugosa; assembly: GCF_958449725.1. Classification (NCBI taxonomy): domain Eukaryota; kingdom Viridiplantae; phylum Streptophyta; class Magnoliopsida; order Rosales; family Rosaceae; genus Rosa; species Rosa rugosa. The sequence continues at coordinate 30,471,408 of NC_084825.1, forward strand.
CTCCATCATCTTCTTCCAAAAACAAACCTAGCTCTCTCTCTATCTTCTTCTCCCGGCGGTCTTGGATGGCGAGACGAGGGGGAATTGGGCGGTGCAACACATAGCCCATGAAAATTGAGGCACAATATACAGTGCAACATTCACATAACTAACCATTAATTCAACCTCCACACTAGTACTGCCCAAAACCGAAAATTCATCATGTAAAGGAATCCAATTCAACCAACAAATATAGACGGGAATCGGTAAAGAAGTCATGTAAAGAACTCACACAGACTGTGGATACGACAGCTAAAGCCACGATAAAATTGCCAATATGGTAGGGGAAAATACGAACTAGTCCTCTTGAAACAAAAGCACAAAACAAGATCACCGGAACCACAATCAGCGACACAGTAAGAAATAAGAATCAATGACTTGGCATCCGGACCAAATATCAGTCTGCCATTGAAGCAAAATTTCTGCACAGAAAAGAAAAATTGCAAAAAAATGAGACACATTGTACCTTTTCGCAAATCCAAACACCAATCCCAGCTTACTTAAAAACCTTAAATCTAAATAGAGAAACTGAAGAGGAATATAGACCTACATTGTTTCCTTTCCAAACTTGAAATACTCTGAGGGACGGGCCAGGGGGTTCCATAATCCGCCGGTCGGAGTTGGAATGCTGAGCATGCATAGAACTACCGTGCATTCCTTCCCGCGTTCTGACCAAGTCGTCGTCTTTTCTCATTGGCCCGCACCCTTCAAATTCCCGAGCTCAATGCATTTGATTCTGAATCTCAAAAACAACAGGTCGTCTTCCCTAAACGATCTGCAACACACACAATCACTTGCCCATCGAGAAGGTCATCAAACCCACTACTATCACTTGCCCGCGGCGGCGGGGACGTCACTGTCAAGGAGAAAATATTGTTTGCAGCGGAGCTCTTCAGCCCCGCAACACCGGGCCAGAATCAGCGACCTTGGAGGAGGAATCAGTGGGCCCACCACCACCGTACATGGAATCCAAGTTCAAAGCTTCGAAATTGATGGAGAACCTGGCCGAGCCGCCGAAGATCTTCTCGAAGTCTTGGGCTTTCAGGGCTTCGAAGATCGGGTCGCGATCGTCAGAGAAGGACCCGTCGAAGGAATTGGAGGTGCGAGTTGATCTGGAGGAGGGTCCAGTCGAGCAGGAAGACGACGACGATCGAGTCGCCGGCGAGTTCGCGGTCGAGTTTGCAGGCAAGTTGGAGGAGAGGGACGGTTGGGTAAGTGGGGTGCTGGGGGCGGAGGGGATTCCACTCGGCGTCGAGGGCAATGATGGCGGAGCGAGTCAAGGAGGTGGTTAGGTGAGTGAACTCGGGAGAATCGGTGGAGGAGACGAAGTGGGTTTTCAGGGGCATTGGGTCTTGCGGATCCATGGATGAAGAAGAGGTCAAAAGGAAAAAGAAAAAAAAGAAAAAGAGAGAAAGATAAAAAATAAAAAAATTAAAAGAAAAAAAGTAATTGAGGGTAAAATAGGCATTTCAGCATAAAATGGATGCCACGTCAGCAATTTAACAGTCAATTTGGACGGAGTTTGACGGCAGGGCCCAATTAGGAGGAAATTGGGAGTTCAGGGACTTTTTAAGTGAAATTCGAAGGTCAGGGACTGAAACGATGAAACCCTATAAGTATAGGGAGTAAACAGTAATTAACTCTTTATTAAATTACAATTCAAGTAAAATTCAACAGTATTACGTCTGCAAAGAGACATCAACCCACTCATGGAAAACCACAAGGAATACATTTTCACAATCCTCAAATCACAATACACCACACTGGTCCTGTAAACACCCAACCCACATAACACCACTCTGGTCCATCCCAATAACACGTTAGAGCTCTAACCACATCGCTACCAGTCACCTTGGCCTAGGTGCAAGTAATGCGACATACTTCGGTTAATAATAAACCGTCGCGCTTTGGACATCCCCGTCCTCAGCACCATATACTTCGGTTAATAATAAACCGTCGCGCTTTGGACATCCCCGTCCTCAGCACACAACTTCGGTTAATAATAAACCGTCGCACCTTGGACATCCCCGTCCTCAGCACACAAACACTCCGGTTATCCTTAACCGTCGAACTTCGGACACCTCATCCTCAGAACCCTACATTCTCTAACTCTATACATCCTCCAATGTAAATCATGAATATTAACAAGAACTCATCAATCATGTTCATCACATATAATTATGGTAAGTCACATGTCAATTCATAATAATTTAATCATCCCAATTCCACACTTTTCAATGTCACACCATTCACATATAATCACGTAAGTATATATATACGTAATTATCCGCTCAGGGATAATCACTAATACCAACTATAGTTCACATGCAATAAAACCGAGAAATTCATTTGTATAGTAAAAATCATTTTACTTACCCATGGACCGTAGTTGATCAAGTCCATATGATTTTAAAACAAATATTTATTCCATAAATATTTTCACGCAATTACGACAAAATAAGGTAATTAAATTTATTCGGTTCGTAATATGAACCACGTGAGGTTTACTCACCTCTAAATTCCCGCTGCGTCTTCTTAACAGCTCAAAAACAACGATCCGAAATCGTTCACCAATCAATCCATCAACCACCTAGTCAAACACGATCTTAACTTAGAAATCATTCATAGACCACACATATACAGAAATCCAACGGTCGGATTCTAATTTAATGATGATCCAACGGTCAGATCAAATTTATATGATGATCCAACGGTCGGATCCTCACGGATCGCCCTTAGGATCATCCTCCAAAATTATCACGAAGATCCAACGGTCAGATCTTCCTGAATCGCCCTTACTAACATCTCCACAAAATTATATGAAAATCCGACGGTCGGATTCTCACGAATCGCCTTCCGAATCACTATTCCTCAAATATACGAAGATCCAACGGTCGGATCTTCGCCCGTGACCTCACAAAGTCACCGGGACAGTCATACGATCAACATATTAAAATTTGAAGTAAAACCGATGGTCTGATCTTCGTAGATCGTAAACCGAAGATAAAACGTAAAAACCGTAAATAGTAACGTAAAAACGTAAATCCACTATTTACCAACTTTTTCTAACATAACCTTGTAATATATCAAAACGCTCGTATGGATGCATAGATCATCGCCCAGATAATATAAACTCAAAATATGGTCCGACGCACCGCCACATGCGGAGGACAGACGGCGGTCAACGCGGCGGTCAACGCCGGCTAACCACTTCAGATGCTAAAGTTGTCAACTACAAACTTCTTCAAAATACAGAATTGAACCACTTTAATACCTGACTTTTTCTGAGACAAGGTCTAGATCGTCCTAGATCAAGCGTTGAAGTTGGATTAATCTCGGTCGCACGATCAGATCCTAGATTGAATCAGAGGCGTCCAAAAAGTCAAACCTTGATCTAGCGGTCTATACTCAAAATCGTGATGAAAGACTTACATAGGGATGATCAGGGGGAGGAGGAGATCACGAAACTGGGGACGATCGGCCCATGCAACGCCGGAAAAGTGGTTTTCCGGCCGGGTCAGAATCATGCGTCTGGGTGGCTTCGATCCATCTTTTGGAGCAGCGGCGGAGCAAGGCGAGGCTGGGGAGCTGCTCAGCGTGCGGCGGCGACCTCGAAAAGCTCCGGGTCCGAGGCCGGAGGAAGTCGGAGGGCCGTCGTTTGGCCGGGTCGGGTCGGTCGGGACCCGAGGGTTCTGAAGAGAGACAGAGAGAAAACGCGGGGACTGTTCCGCAAATTCAACATGTTTTCGTCCTTAATGAAAAAGTCAACATTTTTTTTTGATATTTATAGAAAATTCCCAATTTTCAAATATTCATAACTTATTCATACGAACTCCGAATATTGCGTTCTACATATGCACGAGATCGTATCGACAAGCTCTACAACTTCCATGAAGGAAGTTTTCCCAAATTTTGAACGTATAAAAAGACAACTTTCGCGAGCCCCTAAATAACGTTCGTTTTCGAAATAAAATCGTTCGAACTAATTCCACAACTTTTCCAAGCTTCGTACTCGCTCCTATTATCGTGAAATCATTTCTAAAAATCCACGGAATTTAATTTGGATTTTTCGGGGTATTACAGGCCGCCAAGGAGAAGAAAATTGATATCCTGCAGCGGGAGTCTGCCGCCAGGCAAGGGGAAGTGAAGAGACTGGAGGGTGAGGTGACCCGGCTGAGGGACGATGGAAGCCGAGCCGCCGCCGCCGCTCTGGAGAATTTCAAGCAGTCGGCGGAATACAAAAACGCGATGAATGAAGCGGCGAAGGCCGGCGCCCTGGCGAATGTCGAGATGCTGCAAGCGAAGGGTGCCATTGACTGGGCCAAGGCGTCCCTGCCCAAGGCGCCGCAAGCAAAAAATGTAGCGCCGGCGAAGAAACCCCCGCCAGTACCCAGTCCCCCAGCAGGTGGCAGCTCAGGCAGTGGGTATCATACTCCGGTGGATGGGACCATAGAGACGCCAAGTCCCACCGCTCGAGGGACTGACCAAACAAGCGGCGTACAGCCGCCGCAGTCCGAAGTAGGCGACGCCGGGGCCAACCCCTGACATGCCGGACGTGCTCTGTTTTGATTGTGTAGCCGCTGAGGCTGAAAATATATGTACTCTTTTTTTTTTTTTTTTTTTTGAATTGTAAGGAACATTTTTTGGGTGGGGAGTCCCAGCCCTGAATATATGAAGTATGGAATTTTTGACGTTGTGTGATGACATGTCTATACCGCTAGAGTTTTGACTTAAGATTTTCTTTTGTAATCAATGAAATATTAAAGGAATTAAGATTGGTCCAAGTGCACAACGTAGCGGACGTGGTCCGCTGACGATTGCTGGCGTTGCCAGCTGCCCTCAGTGCTAGACTTGGTAACAATGGTTTGAATAATTCCTCGTTTCATTGATAACTGACTTGTCAGTGTTAACAAAAGTGGGGATGTACCCGTTGGGTAGCTTCCCTTAGCTAAATATTGAACAAAAATTTAGCTAAGTCAAGATGCTCCTGGGTAGCGACATGACTATTTGTAGTAATACCGAAGGTGTTCGGTATTCCAAGGGTGGGTCGTAGTGACGCCATCCTTGTCCATTAAGTAGAAGGTGCCTGGGCTAACGACTTCTACTACTTTGTATGGACCTTCCCAAGTTGGGCGGAGTTTTGTTGGTGCTGGAATGACTTCCTTCATTACCCAGTCCCCCAGTTGGAGGTTCCGGGCCTTGACTCTGGCGTTGTAGAAACGCGATACTCGTTGCTTGTTTTGCAGGTTTTGCAAATGGGCCCTGTGTCGTTTTTCCTCTAGGAGGTCCAGGTCCAGGTTGATGCCATCGTCGTTGGTCTCTGGGTGGTAGCACTCGACCCGAGCGGTGGGTTGAGTTACCTCGACAGGCAGAACGGCCTCAGTTCCGAACGTCATACAAAAGGGTGTTTCACCAGTGGCGGAGGATGGAGTCGTTCTGATGGCCCATAGCACTTCCGGAAGCTTTTCCGCCCACAAGCCCTTGGCAGTGTCGAGCTTCTTTTTTAGCAGCTTTTTGATTATCTTGTTTGCCGCTTCGACCTGGCCGTTGGTTTGGGGGTGGGCGACTGATGCGAAGCTCATCTTGGTGCCCAGATTGGCGGTGAATGAAATGAGCTCCTCATTGTTGAACTGTGTGTCGTTGTCTGTAATGATTGTGTGTGGGACACCATAGCGGCAGTAAATGTTTTTCCAGAGGAAGTGAATGACTTTGGCGGTAGTGATGGCCGTCAGTGGCTCTGCCTCTATCCACTTGCTGTTGTAGTCGATAGCGACAATGATGTACTTGAACTGTCCTTTGGCGGTTGGGAATTTTCCCATTAAGTCGAGGCCCCATGTAGAGTGGACCCATAGACCGATGATGACTGAAAGTGGTTCCGCCGGCGCATGCGGGAGATCGGCGAACTGCTGGCATTTGTGGCAAGATCTTGACACCTGCCGGGCGTCCTCACCAAGCGTAGGCCAAAAGTAGCCCTGTCGCATTGTCCGATTGGCCAGGGATCTGGCGCCCGAGTGGTTTCCGCACTCCCCGCCGTGGATTCCTGCCAACACGACCTTTCCTTCCTCCGGGGTTAAACAACGGAGGTTGGGGTGAGTGAACCCCTGGCGGTAAAGCTTGCCATTCTGGATATTGTAGCGGGTTGCTCTCCGCTGAATTTGGCGTGCCTTGACCTTATCCTCTGGTAGTGTGCCGCTGCGCTTGTATGCAGTGATCTTGTCCATCCAGCTGGGGTTGATTTCAATGTTGAAGATCTCTGCTAGGGTCTTTGTGATGCTTGGCTTGTCAAGGCATTCCACCTTTGTGTCCGCTGAACTTTGATGCGGCTGGGCGGTTGCCAGTCTCCCCAGTGAATCAGCCTTGGCGTTCTTTTCCCTGGGGATTTGTGTGATGGTGTGAAAGTTGAACTTTTTTAGCAATGTTTTGACGTATCCCAAGTATGCCGCTAACTGCTGGTCCTTGGCTTGGAAGCTGTCGTTGACCTGGTTAACGACTAATTGAGAGTCGCTGAATATGTTGACGCTGTCAGCCCCTGAGTCAATGGCGAGGAGCAGACCGGCGATGAGTGCCTCGTACTCCGCCACATTGTTTGAAGCTTTGAAGTTGAATTTCAACGCGTACTCCGCTTTCAGTCCCCCGAGTCCTGTTAAGATGACTCCGGCGCCGCTGGCCTTGGCGCTGGCGGACCCGTCCACATGTAGGTTCCAATCCGACTGGAGGGGACTTGCCTCTCCGACGGTTACCACTTCCGCTCCGGGTACTATCTCTACACCGGGTTCAGGTTGACGTTCGGTGAGTTCAGCGATGAAGTCCGCCACTGCCTGGCCCTTCATGGCGGTTCTTGGTTTGTATTCTATGTCGAACTCGCTGAGCTCGATGGCCCACTTACTGAGGCGCCCCGAGTGTTCAGGGTTCTGCATCACTTGCCTCAGCGGTTGATTGGTTAACACATGGATCGTGTGGGCCTGGAAGTATTGGCGGAGGCGCCTGGCGGCAACGATAAGTGCAAGGGCCAGTTGCTCCAAGGGAGGATACCTTGTTTCTGCTCCGTTCATGCCTCTGCCGGCGTAGAAAACCGGGAGCTCATCTTGGCCTTCCCTTCGGACAATTGCGCAACTTACCGCTGATGCGGATACCGCTAGGTATATGAATAGGGTTTCTCCTTGGACAGGGACGGAGAGGAGAGGGACTGCCGCCAGGTATTCCTTCAGGCCCTGGAACGCCGCCTGACATTCTGGATTCCAGTCGATGACCTTCTTGTGCGTTGTTTTGAGGAGTTTGAAGAATGGGGCACACTTATCAGTGAGTCGAGAGATGAATCGAGAAAGGGCGGTTAACTTGCCCTGGAGGCACTGGACGTGCACCTTATACTCAGGGTCCGCCAGGTCAAGGATGGCCTGGACCTTGTCTGGGTTAGCCTCGATGCCCCGCTCGCTGACAATGTATCCCAGGAATTTGCTAGCGGTGACTGCAAAGAAACATTTTTCCGGGTTGAGGCGCATACCATAGGCCAAGAGAATGGTTACTATGATCCTGAGGTTTGCCACATGTCCGCCGGCCTTTATGCTCTTAACTAGCATGTCGTCCACGTAGACCTCGATGATTTTTCCCAGATGCTCCGCGAACATGGCGTTCATTAACCGCTGGTAAGTGGCACCGGCGTTCTTCAGACCGAAAGGCATGACATTGTAGCAGTAGAGGCCTTTGTCGGTGGTGAAGGTTGTGCATTCCTGGTCGCTGGGGTGCATTTTGATCTGATTGTATCCGGAGAAAGCGTCCATCATGCTGAGGAGCTCATGTCCGGCGTTTGAATCGACCAACTGATCGATACGGGGTAGCGGGAAACTATCCTTTGGGCATGCCTTGTTGAGGTTTTTGAAGTCAACACACATCCGCCACTTGCCGCTGGGCTTTTTGACCATTACCAAATTTGAGATCCACTGGGGATAGATGACTTGGCGGATGAATCCAATGTCCTGGAGTTTGGCGACCTCTTCTCCGATTGCCCGGTATTTTTCCTCATCAAAGGCCCTCCGCTTCTGCTTGATGGGATAAAAAGAGGGTTTGATGGTCAGTTTATGAGTGATAATCTCAGGGGAGATACCTGGCATGTCCGCGTAGGACCATGCAAAGACGGAGGCGTTATGACGTAGGAATGGAATGAGTTCTGCCTCTACTTCTGGGTCTAGTTGGGCGCCTATGCGGACTGTCCGCTCAGGGTGCTCATCCGAGATGCAGACAACTTTCAAGGATGTGTCCGGGTTGACCGGCTCCTTCCTTACATACTTCTCCTCCTCATCCCTAGGATCCTCGAAGATATTTGGTGGCGGTGCCTGGTTTCCCACTGTCAGGACATCATGGCGGCGTGTTGACCGTGCCATAGTCGTTGAATAACACTCGCGTGCCAACTGCTGGCTTCCCCTCACACTGCCCGTGCCGTTAGGTGTGGGGAACTTCATAAGAAGCATGTATCCGGCGATAATGCATTTAAGCTTGTTGAGCGCCGGTCGTCCGAGGATGGCATTATATGAGCTGAGACAATCAACGATTATGAATTCTGTATGTACCTCCGCCATACATGGACTAGCGCCAATAGTCAACCGCATATAGTCAGAACCGAGCGGCTGTCTGACGTCACCAGAGAAGCTGAGCAGTGGCTCATGGTCCTGGAGCAACTTGTTATTCCACTTAAGATGGCTGTAGCAACCGTTAAAGATGACGTTGACAGCGGACCCGCTATCTACCAATATTCTCCCCACTGAGAACCTACCAAGAATGGCGTCGACCAAGAAGGGGTCATCATGGGGTAGGTGCACCCCGCGCTCCTCCTCCTCAGAGAATGTAATAGGTTCCCAACCCACCTTTGGGACTTTGGCGGATCTCTCGTAATGGATATGGCAGACCTCCTTTGGGTGATTAATGCGTGCATAACGCTTCCTGGCTCTGTGAGACAAGCCCGTGATTGGAGCACCGCCGTCGATTGTGTTAATGCGACCCAACGTCTCTACGTTGGCGATCACGGGTGGCGGTTGGCGCACCTTGAACTGTTCCATCTTGCCTTCACGGTACAATGTCTCAATTGCCGTCTTCAGTGCGCTGCAGCTGTTGGTATTGTGGCCGCTGTCTTCATGGTATTTGCACCATCTGCCGGTGTTTTTAGGTTTGCCCGTCTTTGGGTATTTTGCTGGAGGAGGTGGCGGCATTTGATCCTTGCACTGATTGTAAATTTCCTTGTACGAGGTTGTGAGGACTGTGAACACTGCATACCGCTGAGAAGACTCCGTTGGTCTGTTGCGGTTATCTTCCTGGGTTGGGCGGTTGCCCTTGTGGTATTGATCCTTCTGCCGCTTGCTCTGGTAGTGGCCCTGTGGCCATTCCCTTTTCTTGTCAGTTGGCGATGCGGCGGGTGCTTTATTAACTGTCTCATGACTGGAGGTGGGCTGTGTTGCCTTTGCTGGCGTTGCCGGTGGCGGTGGGACCTCTCCATATGTAATGAATTCCGCCTGGGCGTGAATGACCGCCTCACTCATGATATGGTCATATGCCGCATTTGGATGATTGTAGTTGAGGTGATAGAGGAACGGCCCCTTGAGGAGTCCTTGCTTCAAGGCCGCCGATGCCATCGATTTGTCTAGATCGCGGCACTGAGATGCTGCCGCTCGCCACCTTGTGACGAATGCCTTTAGTGATTCGTTCTCTCCCTGCTTAACGCTGAACAGCTGACTCGTGTTATGATGTCCGGCGGACAATAAGATGAACCGGGAGAGGAAGGTATGTCATAATGCGTTGAATGAGTCAATGGATCCTGGCGGACATTCGAAGAACCAATTCATTGCCTCTCCGTCCAGTGTTTCGCTGAACAAGTGGCACAGAGTGGGGTCGTCAAATCCCTTGTTGTTGGTGACCTTCTTGAAGGTGTCCATGTGGACGAAGGGGTCGGTTGTACCGCTGTAATGCGACATCTTTGGAGTTTTTGCGTACGCAGGCCTGATAGCTTGTAGGATTGCAGCGGTGAAGGGCCCTGGTCTGGACGTGAAAAGTGGACTTTGAGTTGGCGGTGTGGCGCCCGACTCCGCCCGGACCAACCTTTGTTCCAACTGTTGCATCCTCTCCATAATTTGGGCTGTTGCGTCGCCGGCGGGTCCGGCGTATGTACTCCGCTGGGTCTGCCTACGCCTTGGCGCAGGCGGATCGCCCTCAGTTCTTGCCCTAATTTCCGAGCGGTTGGTGCGCGGTACCGACTCTGCCTCCTGTTCCAACATGAGTTGGGGAATGGGCGGTGGTCCCATCCCTAGTAGTTCAGGGGGGTCCAGCGGGACCTGCATCTGTACGACTGGTTCTGGTCCCAATGTACCAGCGTTGGGATGACTACGCCTTGTGCTATGTGAATGCTCGCTCTGTACCGGGTTGGCGGTTCTTTCCAACGTCCTCTTCAGGTCATCAAAACGCGACATCAGCGTAGCCACCTGCTTTTGGGCCTCGGTCTTCTCTCTGCGCTCCTCTTCACGCTCCCTGTTTGCCTTGTGAAGGTCTGCCAGTGCCAGCTCGTACATGGCGGCGAGGTCCTGGCCTGGTGGGCGGCTGCTGCCTGGATCCGTCTCACCGCCGGGGTTAGTTGGGGTGTTGAATAGTGCGCGGTTAACACCTACCGCTGGATTGGATGGTTGGGGGATGGCGGATTGGTCTGCCTGCTCATCGGCGTTTCCCCCGCTACCGCTAGTCATGGTAGTTGTGATGGGATGACCTTTTGTTCAAGGGTTCCCACAGACGGCGCCAATGTTAATGCTCAAAGTCTGGCGGTAGCCAAACCTTCGTTTAACGCGGGTCCGGCGGGCGGACCGCTACTCTGTATTCTTGGTGATTCTTGCTGGCTGCCAAATGAAAGACAGGGCGTCAGAGGGAGACCGCGTTGGGCGGTCTTCACTTCTCCGATGCCTAAGTCAGTTGATATATAGGCAGCACAATAATGAAATGAGTAGTTAATGCGTGATAATGAAGAGAGAAGAGAGGACCTTTTATAGGTGAGGAGAGGTCTGATCTTCTCTCTGTTTTCGATGTGGGACTGATGTGCCTCAGTTCCCAGTTTCAGTAGCTTCTGATGCCGTCTTGGCAGAGTGCGTGGCGGCGCGTCAGCGGTGATCCCGGGGAACTCTTGTGCTCAGGTCGTGGCGCGCCTGGCTGCCTATCCGTGGGTCACTGCTTCGACGGTAGTTGGTACCTCTGGCGGTACGATGAGCGTGGCTGATTATAGCTAATTATGCTTTGCAAACGTACATGTAGGTACAAAAAGCATCTAGCATTCTTCATGTGGGTAGGAAACATGAACATGTGAATATTGAGCTGGTTTTAGGTCAGTTTCTGCCCCTTTATTCCTTCAATTATTTCTCCAACAAGACTTCATTATATGCCTTCGACTTTTTCATATGAAATGTTCCACTATGAGTGTAGATCATCCTGACAAATTTTCAGATTTTTATTCCATGTGGTTGGGCCGAAAATGCTGCTGGACCTCTTACAGGTCCAGTTTTCCAGTTTTGCTTCTGTAGAAAATTGGGCTGATTGTTTGAAGGCCTTCCACTCAAAAAAAGCTCTTGCACTCTTCATAAGAAATGATCCTTGGGCTGTCTAGAATGGATCTGGAAAGTTTCAGCACATTTCGATTTCTTGGTTAGTCTGCCACCCCTCCTTCCTTGTCTAGCTCGGTTTTTCCTAGCCGAAGTAGGAAAATATGCTAAAGTTGACTTGTCATACTTCCATAGTAGGCTTTATTTAGCCTCTAAATATATATTTCGAGCTTGTCGACAATATATAGCTTGAGCCACTGATATTGGCTCAATTTCTCCAAGACGTGCCTTGTCAGGCCAAAATGTTCATTTTGGGTCCAAACATTGCCCCCCAGACCTCGAAGTCAAAGGTCCTCGTCTTGACTAAAGAGGTCTTGAATCAACACTACTCTTATAATGTCGTTGCTCCAAAGCCACTTGTATTGGCTTGACTAAAATTACTTGAACAAGTGGCCTCTCTCCCTCTTAATTATACATAGTGAGCATACATATATTAATCGTCAGTCTTCCTTCGCGAACCATCCTTTGCGAGGCCATGTAATTAAAACCACTTCGCTGCCAACAATTCGCAACCCAGCTTTCGCCACAATTATTGGCAAAAATATTGATTTGACCTCCTCCACTGCTAATACCATACTAGGCATATTAAATGCCTCTTGTATATGTGCCCAGACCAATACCAATGGCCTCTTAAGTATATTAGCAAGTTCCAGCCACTATTAGGCAAGAACACAATTTTTTGCATCCTCCGCGACGCACAAATTTGAAACTCTTTTTGTATTTTTGTATTTTTGTATTTTTTAATTTTAATAAGACATTGTGAATCAAGGTTTAGACATGAGGCCCAAGTATAGTCGCCTAGACACAAATTTTCTTTCAAATCCTTTGGGCAACCTTACTGAAATGGCCAGGTGGGGGAGGGCGAACAAGAGAGGCAGAATCCATTTTGGCATGAGCTACTCCCACATAGTGGTTTAGGCCCATTTGCACGCACTTCTGGATTCAAGAACCTGTCATGAACGTTGTCCCTTTTCTAGACACCATTTCACATAGGCTATACTTACTAAGATGAGAAAGGTCATAAGTGTGAAGACAGTTCAACAAGTGTTAATAAAAGCTGCCCTTAACCTTAAGGGACCTGAACTAGGCACCAATAAGGAGTTTAGGCCAATAGTAACAAAAGAGACTTCACCTATTCCGTTATGATTCACAAATGACGAAAATAAAAATGAAAACTGAAAATTGACAGGAAATTTAAAAACAAAGAAAGAATTTAGCAGCACTATATTTGGCTAACCTCTAGAAGGCCACGGGGGAGGCCATCTATGCTTCACTCCAAGCTCCGGTGTATCAAAATTTGTAGGGTAAAAATTCCTCCTGTGAGAGCTTGTAGGAAAAGAACAAAGATACTTCTCGTTGAAGAATTTGGAGGAATTTGGCTCGTGAGAGGGGTAATCTTGCCCCCCAAGTATCCTTGTTGGTTGGTGAAGCATGATCTTCAATTGCAATTGAGGAGATGAAGATGAGTATAGATCGGCTTTGTTACCAACTACCATATCATAGAACATGGTGTCTTCAGGATTAGCCACAGATTGGCCATTATAGACGACCACTTGCTGGTCTGAATTCTCCATATCAAGAGCTTCACTTGCTGGATAATTGTAAACAAGAGTTAACTTGTATTGATGATACTCAAATTTACAGTTGCGAAGGACAACTTGGCCACTAGAATAATTGTTCTGGCCATTCATGCAACGTGGGTTATAGATGTGCCCTCCACATATATCAAAGCCACCGCTTGGCCTTGAAGAATATATGAAGAACTTCAAGTTGAATTGATTAATAAAGCCACAGATTGGCTTCTGTAGGCCACAACTTAATTGATAATTAAGTTGGTCCTGATTTTGATCACCTTCCCCATGACGTCCAGTAGCAGAGTCACAATTAAAATGATCATGAACTTGCTTCTTTTGATCAAAGGGATGATCATGGGCCATATCTTGCCCCCCATGCATCTGATCAGTGGCCACGTATTTGGCTTGATCAGTGGAGAAATCAGCTATATGTTCAGAGACAATTTTATTGTCAGAAAAACATTCTTGTGGACCGTCTTCTCCATGCACAACCTCTGTGTAAGGCTGTGACTCAACAGTGAGACCCTTACGTTGATTGCCACCTATAGGCAAGTTAGTCTCAGAAATGACCTCTTCGCGAGCAGGTTCTGGAATCGTGAACTCATCGAGCCGTCGACGGTCCTCCGCGAGAGCTTTACTCAGATTCTCATGGTATGCGGTAGAATTCTTTTGAAGGATATCAAGCCGCTCTTCTATGCTCGCATTCTCTGGAATGGGAATGGGCACATAGCCTTCTATCGTCGCCATGACTTCAGGAATTTCTTTTGGTAAAGAATTTCCTCTGGCATCCCAATGATGGTGAACATAAAAAGACTCTGGTGTAGTCCCACTGGGCGTGCCAAAATGTTTGTTTTGAAGCCCGGTGGTTGAATGTCTTCAAGAAAAAAAAAAAATTCTAACTTTGTCCCACTGGGCGTGCCAAAATGTTTATTTTTGAAGCCCGGTGGTTGAATGTCTTCAAGAAAAGAAAAAAAAATTCTAACCTGATCCCACCGGGCGTGCCAAAATGTTTGGCCCCAATTTTGTTGCAGCTGGTCAACAGTCTCTTTTCTGCGCGGGCGTGCCAGCACCGTTCGGGTGCGGTCGTCGGGGGTGTCCCTTGACCTGACTTCTTTCAAGCGATTGTAGACGAGGAGAGCACCAACCTCGTCGTGGGATTCTTTGTGCCTCGTGGTGAGGACTTTGCTGAAGTTTCTTCTTGTTCACAAGTCGATACTCAATATTGCAGATTGAGCAGAGCGAGAACCACCGGGAAATGTTGAGATCTTGCTAAAGCGTGACTTTAGCTTGGCTGGGTTGCTAGGGCGTTACCCTTGCTTGACTGGTTCTGTAACCGTTGTGGTCGCGGCACTACCGTCGGCTCCCGAGGAGACTAGGACCGAAGTACGTTGACAGAGGGTTTGGTGGCACTGAAAGTCGGCTTCTGAGAAGACTAGGACTAGGAGTGTGATCACCGCTAAGAGAAAGAGAAGGAGAGGAGTTGCTCTTAGAGAGGTTTGCTCTAGAGAGAACTTAGATCATCTTAGAGATGTTGTTGTTGTATGTGAATGTGTGTCTTAGAATGAGAGGAGAATGTGTTTATATAGGGAAGAAAAAGAAGAGTGAAATGATGAGTGGAAGAAAAATAATGAAAGTAGATCTAAGTTCACTTGTAAAATATGGAAAAGATAGAGAAAAGATGAAATGAAAGCAAAGCATGAAGGTGCAGCAACATGGAAGTGGTGATGATCTATTAAAGAGATTGTAGAAGAAAAATATATCCAAGGAAAAAGAGAAAAGCATCTAGCTTTCTTCATGTGGGTAGGAAACATGAACATGTGAATATTGAGCTGGTTTTAGGTCAGTTTCTGCCCCTTTATTCCTTCAATTATTTCTCCAACAAGACTTCATTATATGCCTTCGACTTCTTCATATGAAATGTTCCACTATGAGTGTAGATCATCCTGACAAATTTTCAGATTTTTATTCCATGTGGTTGGGCCGAAAATGCTGCTGGACCTCTTACAGGTCCAGTTTTCCAGTTTTGCTTCTGTAGAAAATTGGGCTGATTGTTTGAAGGCCTTCCACTCAAAAAAAAGCTCTTGCACTCTTCATAAGAAATGATCCTTGGGCTGTCTAGAATGGATCTGGAAAGTTTCAGCACATTTCGATTTCTTGGTTAGTCTGCCACCCCTCCTTCCTTGTCTAGCTCGGTTTTTCCTAGCCGAAGTAGGAAAATATGCTAAAGTTGACTTGTCATACTTCCATAGTAGGCTTTATTTAGCCTCTAAATATATATTTCGAGCTTGTCGACAATATATAGCTTGAGCCACTGATATTGGCTCAATTTCTCCAAGACGTGCCTTGTCAGGCCAAAATGTTCATTTTGGGTCCAAACAGTGGGCTCCGCAGGGCCTCTTCGGGTTTCGAGGTGAAATTCGGGGCGGGTCCTGTCAGAGAAGGAAGTATAGCAATAACATTTTCACATACTGAACATAACTCACAGAAGGAGAAATGGACATATCATCATGCCTGTTTGAAACACAAATGTATTGAATGAAAAAAAAAAAAATCGACAATTCAATTGATTTTGTTCCATAATTAATAGAATAATTTAGAGTGAGATGTAGAGTTTATAGAGTTACAATACATATCATAGTACCTCATACAAAATGTAGATAAAGAGAAAGATTCTATGTGTAGATACCTCTACTAGCAAGCTAGTTTGCTGTCTCACCAAGCATAAGAAACACCCTCTTAGGGGGGCCAACAGGCCATGGTGGGGCCAACCGCGACATGCATACCGTAGCCCGACATACAACCTACCCCGTGGTAGTCGGAAGTGACCAAGACCTCTCCAGGAAGCAACCTTTCTGGCCTTGCCAATATGCCTCCATAATGTGTATTGCTAGACTAGAATGGGACTTCTTGTCCCACATTGAAGAACATGTAAAGGAAGGAGCCTCCCTCCCCTATAAAAGGAGACTTCATCCCACTCACTCATGATCCGATGACATCCTCATGTAATCCCTTTGGGCCGCAAGGCCCAAACACATACAGTTAAATACTTCAAGTGGACGTAGTTTCCCGCTAAGGTGGGAGACGAACCACTATACATCGTGTGTCTCTCTTTTCTCTCTCTTTCTTTAACGTTAATTAGAGCCTTCGGTTTCTAACATTAACACTATGTATTTTGGAATTTGTGATGGTAAATGTAGAAAAGGGTGTTGAAGAATTAATTCACTTGGTGATCAAAATCGTCATTAAGTGCAATTTCTGAAAGAAAGTGGAGGTCTCTTCTGCTGCAATGGCTGAAGAAATGACAACTCACCATAAAGATTATCGGAATCCCATGAAAGAAGCACCGAGTCCGAAGGTTATTTCTCAAACTCTAGCAAGTTGCCTTTAGCACACATTTTTCCATTTTTTTTTGTTGGTCTGAAGCAAAAAAGGAAAAAAAAAATTATAAAGAAAAGCTAGCATTAGTTGCTAATATGCTATACATACCTCAATGAAGCAGCATGGCATCCTCATCAGCAAACCTCTTCTTTTTTCCCTTTTTTTTTATTATTTTCTTTTTTCTTTGTCTTTTCCACGTTAGCAACAGTAAGAGTTACTGAGCTGGAGTAGCGTCCAAATCCCAAATGCTCCTATCAAAACGGACCTGGCTATACCGCTATACCATTTGAAATTCAAATGGGCCCCACAGAGTATTACTCATTTTCTCTCTCTTCCGTCTCTTCCCTCCCGCCACAAAAGACCCTTACCATGTCCAATTGTCCCATGCCTTGCCTTGCAAATTTCTTGTACAGCCTACATTAGGGGTCATCATGGGCCGGGCTAGGGCCGGCCCTACCCTAAATTTTAGGTCTTAGGGTCGGGTCGGGTCGGGTCGGGCCGGGCCTAGTCAAAGTCAACAAAATTTAGGGTCGGGCCAAGGCTTAAATATGCTAACCCTTACCCGCCCGAAAAGCCCGATCCGTTAGGGCCGAAAGGGCCGGGTCGGGCCGGCCCTCAAATAGGGCCAAAAAAGGGCCTTATTTTGTTTAACAAAAAAAAACGTTATTTTTTTCTTCTCAAAATATGGCTTAATGGTATATATTGGTAATAAAAGACTCATTGTTTTTTATTGAACATATTTAATACACACACCGAAGGTGGAAGTCACTGAAATTTTTACCACTACCATATATTCATATACGGACGACATCTAACGGTGCATTTTAAAAAATTCCATTTCGTCCCCCATTTTGCTCATGGAGGATAACAAGCCTAATAAACGAGTTATACTACATTAATAGGCATATAAGGATTATGTGCGATCCAAAAATTTTGAAATGGAAATCAACCAATCTGAAAATTCTCATATGTTTATACAACATTGATAGGTATTGTGTAAAAAAATTAGGCCGATCTGCCATGAATAAGGTGCCCAACGTAGCGGTCAACGCTTTGCACAAGCAAACTTCCCTAAGGGGAGCGGCACCATGCGCGGACAAACGTTGCGGAATTTTGACATCCATAAGTAGACCCCCTACTCATGAGAGTGTGGGAGCTGAAAGATCGAAAAAAATGAATTGCCAAGGACCGGTTAAGAGCATATTTGTTTTATGTTCTATTTAGGGTATTGAGTTGACCGGGTAGATCGAGGTCCAACCGAATGCGGAAATTGTTGAAATTTCTACCACTAACATATATTCATATGCAAACAACATCCAGCGGTTCATTTTAAAAAATTCCATTTCGTCCCCCATTTTGCTCATGGAGGGTAACAAGCCTAATAAACTAGTTATACTACATTACAAGACATATAAGGATTATGTGCGATCCAAAAATTTTGAAATGAAAATCGATCAATCGGAAAATTCTCATATGTTTATACAATAGTGATAGGTATTGTGTAAAGAAATTAGGCCGATCCGCCGTGAATAAGGCACCTAACGGAGCGGTCAACGCTTTGCACAAGCAAACTTCCCTAAGGGGAGCGGCACCATGCGCGGACAAAGGTTGCGGAATTTTGACATCCGTAAGTAGACCCCCTACCCATGAGAGTGTGGGATCTGAAAGATCAAAAAAAGTGAATTGCCAAGGACCGGTTAGGAGCATATTTGTTTTATGTTCTATTTAGGGTATTGAGTTGACCAGGTAGATCGAGGTCCAACCGAATGTGGAAATTGTTGAAATTTCTACCACTAACATATATTCATATGAAAACAACATCCAGCGGTTCATTTTAAAAAATTCCATTTTGTCCCCCATTTTGCTCATGGAGGGTAACATAATAAACTAGTTATACTACATTAATAGGCATATAAGGATTATGTGCGATCCAAAAATTTTGAAATGAAAATCGATCAATCGGAAAATTCTTATATGTTTATACAATAGTGATAGGTATTGTGTAAAGAAATTAGGCCGATCCGCCGTGAATAAGGCACCTAACGGAGCGGTCAACGCTTTGCACAAGCAAACTTCCCTAAGGGGAGCGGCACCATGCGCGGACAAACGTTACGGAATTTTGACATCCATAAGTAGACCCCCTACCCATGAGAGTGTGGGAGCTGAAAGATCGAAAAAAGTGAATTGTCAAGGACCGGTTAAGAGCATATTTGTTTTATGTTCTATTTAGGGTATTGAGTTGACCGGGTAGATCGAGGTCCAAACGAAGGCGGAAATTGCTGAAATTTCTACCACTAACATATATTCATATGAAAATAACATCCAGCGGTGAATTTTAAAAAATTCCATTTCGTCCCCCATTTTGCTCATTAAGAAGTTAACATTACATTGGTAAAATGGTTTCAACTCGACCAATTGATTATTTTTAGTTATGTTGATTACTTGATTTATTTCAAAATTGGTATTACATGAATATATTGTCCAATTTGAAATAATAACTTTGTAATTATTACAGTTAATTAGTTAACAGTAATTATTGGTAAATATTAAAATACCCATAAGATTATATTAAAACGGCGGCGTTTTTGCCGAATTAACGGTTAATTCTTTAAAAAAAATTATTTTTTTCTTCTCAAAATATGGCTCAATTTAAAAGACTCATTTCCTAATATGGTAGATTGAAATAATTTTCTACACTTCCATAGTTTTATACATATAACACATGTAATAGAAAATAACAAAAATAAAATATAAATTTTAGGGCCGGGCCGAGCCTAGCCCTTACGGTCTCAATCGGGCCGGGCCGTAGGGTAGGGCCGGGCTTTATTTGTGTGACCCATACCCTACCCTAAATAAAAAAGGGTCAGGCCGGCCCGCCCTAATGGAAGGGCCGGGCCGGGCGGGCTTAGGGCCCAAGGGCCATATGATGAGGCCTAGCCTACATCCATTTTATTGTACACAGTTTTTGTTCACATTTTTTATTTTATTTTGGAGAATATAACTGATTTTGTCACTTTAGCGTTACTCTAGTGTGTGATTAGACCAGTAGAACAAATTATGGCTTAGTGATTGAATGATGAAGGAAAAAGTCCATTAATTAGTTACCCATTTCTTTTTGTACCTACTCATATAATTGGTGGTTAGCTCACGAAATCTTGATGTCGAATTTATTTACATAGTATGTGTTTTGCTCTAAAACCAGTCTGGCATGCAAACAGTCTCTTTTGAGTGCGCAGGCGTGCCAGCACCGTGGCGTGCAGTCGTCGGGGCGTCCCTTGACCTGACTTCTTCTCAAAAGCTGTGGACGAGGAGAGCACCAACCTCGTCACCAGGTTCTTCTCTATGCCTTTCGGAAAAGGACTTCTTGCCTTACGGATAAGGGCTTGTGGTGTGATCTCTTGCGTCACCGAGTCGATACTCAACGTTGTACGTTGAGCAGAGCAATCACCGGGAAGTAAGAGAAAGAACGGGTTTTGCTAAAGCGTGATTTTAGCTTCGCTGGGTTGCGAGGGCGTTACCCTTACTTCGCTGGGTTTCAACTAGGTTGAAGGTAGGTTTGCTCCGGAGAGACTTTGATAATCGTTGAGATTGATTGGAGAGTTGTGTCTTTTGTTTCCTTGAAACCTGGTATTTATACCTTAGGGTTTCGACTGTTCCTTTCCATAGAAGGATTATTGATTGAAGTTTCCTATTCAATCTCCGCTACTTGATTCCAATAAGGGCTCGTTTTCCTTATGGATCTTGGAATGGGTGAAGCTATAACCCAAATCCAAGCAGACTTAATTTTGGGTCGCAGGTATCGGCCCGCTATACTAAACCCCCTAAAGGGATCTTGCCAAAAATATTTTTGGGCTCAAACATTGCCCCCCAGGCCTCGAGATCAGGCCCGCAAAAATGTAACTGATCGAAGGGGACTTAAGCGACACGACTTATGACAGAAACGAGGCCATAAATGAAGGTTTGCGTCTGTTTGATTGCTAAACGTCTTTTCGTCGCATCGTTTCCCTCACAAAATCTCTTATTTAATTCCTGTCGCCAACTCAGACCTGTCACATCAGAAACTCTTCTAGTCTCTTAAACCCAGAAAACCCTTCTTGTTCCACCATTGTCTTCAGAACAAACCCAGAAATGGCTCCACCCAAGAAAATCATCATCGATCAAGAGGAAGAAATCAACGAGGAGGCTGTTCATACCTGGGCAACCGGTATCGGTGCTCGCTGCTTCGCTTATACCACTATCCAGAGGCCTCTGCTACTCAGTCTCCCTAATTCTCAGGCAGGACTGGGTCCTACCCCGCGAGATTCTATTCCAGAAGATGCCATTGCCTTGTATGGTCTGCCCATCCGCTGACCCATTCCAGTCCTCCGAAGGACTCCTGGAGATTTCAGCAGTTGGGGCGTGCGCCATTACAGAGCCAAAATAGGGTTTTGGCCTACAATTAGCGGGGCGGAACTCGCCTGGTATCGCGAAGTTCGATCAAAGGATCTGGCTAGCTGGGACACGGCGGGTATCACCCACGCCATTGATCTGTGTTTCCACCTTCCCAGTGGTGGCAATCGTTCGCCCCTGGCTGCCATTCTTTGCTTCTGGAATACTGCCAGCAACACCTTCGATTTCCGGTTCGGCCAGATGAGCATAACACTGCTGGATATTCTGACCATTACAAAGCTTCCCATCGACGACGAGCCATATGTGCATGGTCAATTCGATGTTGTCACATTCTCTTCGCAGATGGTCCAGGCCGGTCGCGGCCGCCACAGCAGCTCCTATCCTCTATGGCGAGCCCATTACTGTAGAGAACACAATGCTACTGGTGGTATCGCCTTCTTGGAGTATTGGCTCTGTAAATTCATCTTCTGCACCTCCTCTAACAAGCCCACTGGTCCCTAGGCTTCTTTGGCTATGGCCCTCTACAACAGCCGCCGCGTAGGTCTTGGACAACCTGTATTAGGCGCGCTATATCGCACCCTTTACCAGGCCACGATGCATCCCTTTGAGATTGGCATTTCTGGTCCCTTCTGGATCCTAGACTTTTGGATACAAGTCTACTTCCCTCACTTCCGCCGGCAAGACATTCCATAGCTTCCACCGGAAGACACACTTCTGGGTCGATGGCTCTGCCGCGGAGATAGGTACACCTCCCCTCCATACTCTGAGTGCTTCTCATATTTATACCTGCTGGACGAGATACCAAATTCAGACCTGGTTCTTGGTAGAAGATTCCCGCCTCCCCTCGAACAAGGGTTCCTTCTTGGGGATCCTGAATATAGTGATCGCGCGGGCTTGGCCTTCCGTCGCGTGATCTCCTGCTCAGATATCAGGCTCGCTGCTGACGACATTAGTTACGAGCTCTATGCTCCCAATCATTTCGCTCACCAACTTGGGCTGGCCCTGTTAGTGCCATTCCCTCTTTATGATGCATGGAATTGCAACACCTCTTAGCGCAGAGTTAGCCCTGCAACTGGGCCTCCACCAGCCCAAAGCATGCTTTCTCTAGTCAATCTTCCCAACTGGTCGATGAACTCTTCCCTGTCGACGGAGTCACTGAGGACTACGACCACTAGTGGTCTCAAGTCTCTGTTAACTGCTAGAATCAACGAGATGACGAGCTCTTCGCGACACTCTTCTAAGACTTGAGGTACCCCTATGATACCGATTCTAAATTGCTCGCACGCTTCCCTAAGGACGGGGCACAATCCCCGCCACCCGCGCGAGCCCTACGTCCTGCCCAAGCCGGAATCATAATCCGCGAGCCCACATAAGAGGTAATTTTCTTCGCGTGCTCTCCATTTTACTTCTTTTGCTTTTACTTCCTTAACTCATGTCTTATTTCAGCGGAGAAGTCTGCCGCCCCCCGATAGTCAAACGGTTAATCCTTCTCCGGCCACCGGTCAGGCCGCGAAGCAGAAGGCTATAGCGACAGAACCTGGAGTCGCGAACTCCTCTGATGATGAAGACCCACAGGAGGTAAGAACTTCATAGTCCTTATAATTTTGTTGCTTTCTTTTTAAAGTTCGATCTGACTCCCTTACTCTCAATAGGTCGCTGCCGCTCTAGTCTGCAAGCGCAGTCGTTCCGACCCTCGGACCGACCCCTGGGAAGAAGATGAACCAATCGCTGACCGACTGGTATTCCAAAATTGATATAAGCAATGCAGTTACCGCTTTATTTCAACTTTCCACCCTATAACGCTCCTCATTTGCAGGTTCGTCATAGGACTATGGGTCCTCCCAGGCAGAGTGGGGAAGGCCCGTCCACTGCTGGCGGTGAAGCAACCTCTTCGCAGGCCCAAATGCCGCCTGATTCAAACATCTCCCCACCTCCAGTTAGCACTGCGGATGATTCACACCCATCCTCAATGCCGATTCAGATGACAGCTCGCCTGAGGTTGAAGAAAGAATACCCCCTCCTGACACCCCCCGCGAGGAACCAACCGCGACTACCACTCTGGAGCAGGTAGTGCTTGACTCAGCCCCTGATGCTGTTATAGGTGATCAGGAACAAGCGGTGATGGAAACATCAATTCCCCCAATGATAGCTCAAGACGCTCCAGTCACCTTCCACGAGCAACCTACTGAAAAGGTACCTTTTCTCAAAATAATCCTTGCTCTAATTTGTTTCATCTTGACTCCTCCTTGACAATTTGAATCTCCTTTCAGGGTCAAAACCTTGTCCGCACCGAGGAAGCGGTAGTCACCTCCGAGGAAACTGCTATCGAGAATTCCGCTGAACCAAGTATCGCGGGCGAAGCTGACATCGAGCCTGCCCCCCATGCCCCCAAGTGCTTGAGAAGTGAACTTTCAGCCTGCGTCGGAGGCGGCTCCTATCGCGGATGCCCTTGAGGTTTCAGTTGTTGCTGCTCCTGCTCCACCGCAAGCACCTGCTGGCGAGCCCTCCAGATTAGAACGACTAGCTCGAGTACTTGAAGTAACTCCTCCTGGAGTCGTGGATGATGCTAGGGAAGGTCTTCGTCACCTCTTGGGCCCTGATATATTAACACCCGCGTGCCTGCGAGAACCTTAGAGTACCTCAGAGTACTCCATCGCGAGGCCGCCATTACCGAAGCCTAGTTCCTTGATATCGACAAGTTGCTGGAAGATCTCCCTAAGTGGTGCAACGAGAAAACGGCTGCGACAGCGCTGACTAGACAGGCCCAGACACATCATCAGGCCCTTGTTCAACAAATGGAAGCCCTGCGAGATTCCCTGGGTGAAAGGGCCTCTCATATCAAAGAGATGGAGCTCGCGGAGAATCACCTTCATTCCCAGATCCAGGATCTTCAGGCCCAACTTTATGCTGTGAGGGCCAGGATTACCCATGCGGAAGCCCAACTGGAGCAACCATTGGCCGCTTCCGAGACGCTATCTCAAAACCTGGCCCAGGCTCGCGGAGCAGCTCAACAAGCCGAACAAGCCGCCGCTGACGCTGGCTTCCGTCTGGATAAACATTTTCTCCTCCTGACTTATGCGGGCCAGGGGCTTTAGGCCTCTAGTACTAGGCCCATTATTTTGTAATATGAATATTATTAATATTATTAAGTTATTTAGTCCACTTTCCTGGCCCAAATACACTCTTCGTAGTCTCAGCCATTAATTCCTTTAAATCTGTCTTAAATACAAATTAAAGCGGTTGAAAACGGATAACCTTGAAACCGAGCAGTTTCTTCTTGAAGACTGTTCCGTCCCCCACGAGTTTTTAATCCTCCTTCATTTCCCAGATTACGGCATTTAATCTCATTGATAACGTTGAATACTCTTTTACTGTCCATCCAAGGGTTGAGGCCACTCAGACTGGCTCTATATATATATACCTGTACTTTGGGATGAGAACAAACACAACCATGGCTTACCTAGTAATAGCCCTGCAAGCCTTGCTTCTCTTCCTTCTTTTCCAGAAATCTTCTCCTTACGATCTCACTTTCAGCCTCTAGATCTTAGGCTTTATGGCGACATCTCAGGTCTGGGGTAGGCCTTATGGCTTAATCTCAGGCCAGCTGCGTGTCTTTGGTCTCTAAAAGCCTGGATGGAACTCCTAGGTTTCGGATAGGCTGAAGAACACGTGGTGCTCCTAACACGGGATACCACATTCTGGGGAGTCTACCTCTTGGGGTTCCCTTGTGCGGAGCATACCGGAGAAGGGTGGGGAACCCCTTTCTGCCCCCTACTCTTCTTCGGCGCCCTACCTCCTGGACTTAACGGACCAAACTTCTGTTTTGTCCCCGAGATGAATGGGGCAACTTGGCTGCGCTCTCCTCTGATGTCTGCTTTCGGCCCGAAGGATGGACAACTGGAAGGGTTGGGATGATTATTTCCCTTTCCCTCCTTCTAGTACAGACGATAGCAGCTGCAGCCAGGGTTTAAGAGATGAGGGTGAAGAGACACAGGCCCATCGCTGAGCCCCTCTTGAAAGAAGATCCAGAAGACTTGAAAGTTTGCCTTTTTAGAACTTGTAATTCTGCAAATGTACTCTTGCGAACGTACTGTATTGCTTCTGGCCACAAAGCCACTTTATGATTACAATGATATTTTGCCACTTTCAGCCTTTATTGTATATTATGAAGCCTCTGGTATAGGCCTTGTTACACACATTTTTAACACTCATTGTCAAAAAATTTGACATTGACAAGAAATTAAAAAAAGGGCTAAAGTCTGTTTAGTCCCTGTATTATGCCTCTCTCATCGTTTCAGTCCCTCACATTCCAATTTAATCTGAAAAGTCCCTAAGGTCTCAATTTCCGTCTAATAGGTCATTTCCGCGAAAAATTAGGAATTGGCCTTGGGTGAAATGTCCAATATACCCCTCAGTTATTTCTTTTCTCTTTCTTTTTTCCTTTTTAATTTATTTTTTTCTTTTTTTTCTTTTTCCTTTTTAATTTCTTTTGTCTTTTTCCTTTTTTTATTTTTATTTTTTTTCCTTTTTCCATTTTAATTTTTTTTTCTTTTTTCTTTTTCCTTTTTAATTTCTTTTTTTCATTTTTTTCTTTTTCTTTTTTAATTTCTTTTTTCCTTTTTTTTCATTTTTCCTTTTTAATTTCTTTTTTTCTTTTTTTATTTATTTTTTTCCTTTTTTCTTTTTTCTTTTCCATTTCTTTTTTTCTTTTTAATTTCTTTTTTTTCCTTTTTTTATTTTTCCTTTTTAATTTCTTTTTTGCTATTTTTTTTTTTCTTGTTCCTTTTTAAGTTCTTTTTTCTTTTTCGTTTTGCCTACTTTCTACTTCCTCAACCCACCAATCCCATTCCGATCAACCTCCACAACCCATCTGTTTCCCAATCAGCTCGGAAATTCGCCGCTAAACCACTCTCCTCTTGTTTTCACAGCCTACTTCTCTCTCTCCCACTCAAATCCCATGTTGGTGTCGAAAAATTCCGTTGAGGAGTTTGACTCACCAATGAATGCGGACTGGAGCGGGAGCTGACCGGGAATGATCTAGAAGCTTCCGTCGTGCGTTGACTCGAAGTTTGACCGTCGGCTCGAGGAGGAGGGGGGTACCTGCAGAAAACTCTCTGATGCCTAAGTCAGTACGTTTCTTAGTAGTGGAGTAGAGTGAATTGGAATTCGATGCATTACCTTGACGTCGAGCAGCCTATTTATAGGTGTACCTCGGCGTGGGCTGCAAGTAAACTTGCACAGCAAGCCGTAGTGACTTGAGCGGCACGCCACCATTAAGGCCGTATTTACTCCTGCAATAACCGTCACTTATTGGCGGCCATGATTGTCATACTGAATGTCGCATTTATCGTCGCATTTACAGCTACATTAACCGTTGCATTTACTGTTGTCATTACTTCTCTTTAATTGCCTTGATTGCAGGGTCAAATTTATTGACCACCCCCACAATGCCCCCAAATTTTCTCCTTGAGAATTCATCCCAAGAGAAAATTTCCAAAGCTCAAATTTCTCTATGGGCTCCACATCTTTATACTTCTCTTTGGGCACCCCTCTTTGAATTTCATCTAGGCCTTCCTCGTGTTGAAAATGTAGATGCCCGTATAAGAAGATCCTCGTTCCTTGTTTAGAGTCGGCATCTCATCTCGTCGACGACGCCGATGCCGACGTGCCCAAATCAGGACTCAAATCAGGACTCAAATCTGCCTTTGTCTTGCAGCCATTCTAGTATCGGGTCTTCGCGTCGCGGACTCGTCTGCTTGTGGCGTCTACGGTGCCTCGCCCACAACGCCGAAGCCTAGTTTCTAGTCTCACCTGCGCTCGGTGCCCCCGCTGAGCTACCTTGTTCCTAAGCCGTGCCCCCAGCGCAGCTCAAACTAGACTCCGAGCCTGAGGTACCCTACTGCGAAACTCTTCCTCTTTTCCTTTCTTAGTCACCTAACATTCTGCGACGTCTCCTTCACAATGACCATGACGTCGACATCGGCGTAGGCGTCGATGACGTCTTCTTTAATGTCTGCGGCGTCAACCTCGACGGTGGTGATTTTTCCTCAATAATCTCGACACCAACCTCGACGTCAGTGACATCCTTCTCAATAACTACTATGCCAGCCTCGACGTCGATGATGTCGCTCTCAATAACCTCGGCGCTAACCTCCACGTCGGTATCAACCTTGACGTTGGCGCCAACCTCGACGTCGGTGACGTTTTTCTCAATAATCTCAGTGTCAACCTCGACGTCGGCGCCAACCTCGACGTCGATGACTTCTTTCGCAATAACCTCGGTGCTAACCTCGGCCTCGGTATCAACCTCGACGTCGGCGCCAACCTCGATGTCGATGACTTCTTTCGCAATAACCTCGGTGCTAACCTCGACGTCGGTGACGTCTTTTTCAATATCCTTGGCGTCGACCTCGACGTCGGCGCTAACCTCGACGTCGACCCCAACCTCGACGTCGGCGACGTGTTTCGCAATAACCTTAGTGTCGACCTCGATGTTGGCGTCTTGTCGTCGACCCTTGGCGTCAACCTTGACATCGGCATAGGTGTCTATTTTAATGAAGGCAAGGGCGTCTCGACGTCGGCGTAGGTGTCCACTTCGACAAGGGTGCCTCGACGTCGGTGTCCATTTCGACGAGGGTGCCTCGACGTCGGCGTCCATTTCGACGAGGGCGCCTCGACGTCAACTTCGTAGAGGGTGCCTCGACGTCGGCGTCCTATTTCGACGAGGGCGCCTCGACGTCGGCTTCGACAAGGGTGCCTCGACGTCGTCGTCCATTTCGACGAGGGCGCCTCGATGTCGGCGTTTCGTCGTCGGCGTCGGCGTCCCTCTCGATAAGGGTGCCTCGACGTCGACGTCCATTTCGACATCGGCGTCTACTTCGACGAGGGTGTCTCGAAATCGACTCTATTTTGATAAGGGTGTCTCGAAATCGAAGTCTATTTCGTCGAGGGTGTCTCGAAATCGAAGTCTATTTCGTCGAGGGTGCCTCAAAATCGAAGTCTATTTCGACGAGGGTGCCACGTCGTCGGCGTAGGCATCCATTTTGACAAAGGTGCCACGTCATCGGCAATCGGATTTCGACGAGGGTGCCACGTCGTCGGCGTAGGCATCCATTTCGACAAGGGTGCCACGTCGTCGGCAATCAGATTTCGAGGGTGCCTCGACGAGGGTGCCACGTCATCGGCGTAGGCATCCATTTCGACAAGGGTGCCACGTCGTCGGCTCTCCTATGTGCCCCCTTGTATTCCATTCCCTTAGTTGCCCCCTTGTTTTTCTTGTCTGTGCTCGCAGACGCTCAGAAAGAAAAACAAAACGAGAGTAAAATATTCGAGGCATGGAGCTGTGCAAAACAATAGAAGAAGGGAAACCAAACCGTGATGGCGAGTCTATCCGCCACGCAATGGTTACACACCCTATATCCTGCATGATTAAAATTCGTCACGCCATCCCACCCCCGCCTGCAGCGAGGGTGTGGTCCATCATCCCACCCCCGCCCTCGGCGAGGGGCGAGGCACGCCATCCCACCCCCGCCTGCAGCGAGGGTGTGGTCCATCATCCCACCCCCGCCCTCGGCGAGGGGCGAGGCACGCCATCCCACCCCCGCCTGCAGCGAGGGTGTGGTCCATCATCCCACCCCCGCCCTCGGCGAGGGGCGAGG
>NC_084825.1:30500266-30549602 GCF_958449725.1 Rosa rugosa
CAAACTTCGAGTCAACGCTCGAGGGAAGTTTCTCGATTGTTCCCGGTCAGCTCCCGCTCCAGTCCGCATTCATTGGTGAGTCAAACTCCTCAACGGAATTTTTCGACACCAACAAGTGGCGCCGTCTGTGGGAAGCACTTTTCCTAAAAAGTGATGGCGGGAGCTGCACCATTAGAAATCTCATTTCTGTCACTAAGGACTGGTAGTGACGAAATTCCTCCCCACCAGCCGCCATATGGGTCCGTCCCGAGCCCCATTGGCGACCTGAACTTGCCTCCAGCTGATGAGACGCAGAGGCTGAGGCAGGAACTCGAGCAATTTCGGAAGGAAAAAGCGGGACCGCGAGGCCCGTCGTCGACGAAAACTGGAAAGGTTCCTACAACTCGACAGTGATTCGTCGGACGACGACGCCATCGGCAATCTCCATCAAGCTAACAACGTGGTAGCAAACGTAGGCGCCAGCGGCGTTATCGGGGGAATCTCTGGCGGGACCCCTTGTCGAAGGGATGGGAGGCACGTCAAATGGGGGGCAGAACGGCGGAACCGGTCTAGGCCAATCCAAGAGGGCGCGCAATGAATCGTGGCGAGAGAAGATGGAAAAGATGATTGATGCATGCAAGCGTGCCGGCTCACGAGAGTTGGCGGCGGAAATCGCAAAGGACGTCGGATCTCAAGCCGCATTCCATACCGGATTTCGACACATTGAGCCACGCTTTCATTTCACAATACTTCTGCAATTGCAAGCAAAAGAAGGATATGGCGACTCTGTTCAGTACCAAGCAGAAGCCGGGAGAAAAGGTAGGGAAATTTTTTGAAAGGTTTACAGCTGAAATGCGCCATGTTAGTTGTGATCCCCAATTCGCCGCGATCGCCCTCCGAGAAGGATTGCTTTTGGGGACGCCATTATGCGAAAGTTTGCTGCGTGATCCGCCAAGGGACATGGACGACATCATTACAAGGGTTCAGGGGGAGATCAGAATTGAAAAAGCCAAAGAAGCACGCGAAGCCCAACTCACTGCCGTTGTCACCTCGAGAGAAGATGAATGGAATAACACAAAGAATGACATTCAGAGTGATAAAGGAGGGAAGCCTCAAGATTATCCCCTTGAAGAATGGTTTACGATTCACCCCGTGACCATATACAAAAGACGCGGTCATGAAGGAATATTCGAAAAGCCGCCCCCCCAACCGGAGGCTAGTGACGAGGTTGAGAGATGTCGATATTGCCCGCTCCACGAGACAAGGGGGCACGAGATATATAAGTGTCAGGGAGTGCGACCAGCAATCGTTACAACAATGAAGGCTGGTAAACTCCTTCAGTATAAAATGATATAAATTAAGGCAATCAAAGGGTTCATGGAAAAGTCCACGCACAGAAATTTATCTCGAGTAATGGAGAAGGTACGATAATATGGTGACTTCGTTTTGATAAAAGATGGCACAACTCGTAAAACTCAGGTAAGAAAAATAAAAGAGTTTAAGTGATTTTTGCGCGTGTTGATATCTCATTCGAGAGACTATTGAAATTATGTATTTTGTATTTCTCGCGTGAATAATATCACTGGGACTGGTTCCACGAGTAGGACAGTCCTATTAATATGTATGACTGGTTCCTCGAGTAGGACAGTTGCATTCAATTTGTAGAAACTGGTTCCTCGAGTAGGACAGTTACGTTTGATTCGTAGGAGCTGGTTCCTCGATTAGGACAGTTGCCTTAATGGTTTGAAACTGGTTCCTCGAGTAGGACAGTTGCCTTAATGGTTCGACACTGGTTCCTCGAGTAGGACGGTAACAGTTGATTTATAGGAGCTGGTTCCTTGAGTAGGACAGTTACCTTAATGCTTCGGGTAGGATGACGTGCCTCACCCTCGCTGCAGGCGGGGGTGGGATGGCGTGCCTCGCCCCTCGCCGAGGGCGGGGGTGGGATGATGGACCACACCCTCGCTGCAGGCGGGGGTGGGATGATAGACCACACCCTCGCTGCAGGCGGGGGTGGGATGGCGTGCCTCGCCCCTCGCCGAGGGCGGGGGTGGGATGATGGACCACACCCTCGCTGCAGGCGGGGGTGGGATGGCGTGACGAATTTTAATCATGCAGGATATAGGGTGTGTAACCATTGCGTGGCGGATAGACTCGCCATCACGGTTTGGTTTCCCTTCTTCTATTGTTTTGCACAGCTCCATGCCTCGAATATTTTACTCTCGTTTTGTTTTTCTTTCTGAGCGTCTGCGAGCACAGACAAGAAAAACAAGGGGGCAACTAAGGGAATGGAATACAAGGGGGCACATAGGAGAGCCGACGACGTGGCACCCTTGTCGAAATGGATGCCTACGCCGATGACGTGGCACCCTCGTCGAGGCACCCTCGAAATCTGATTGCCGACGACGTGGCACCCTTGTCGAAATGGATGCCTACGCCGACGACGTGGCACCCTCGTCGAAATCCGATTGCCGATGACGTGGCACCTTTGTCAAAATGGATGCCTACGCCGACGACGTGGCACCCTCGTCGAAATAGACTTCGATTTTGAGGCACCCTCGACGAAATAGACTTCGATTTCGAGACACCCTCGACGAAATAGACTTCGATTTCGAGACACCCTTATCAAAATAGAGTCGATTTCGAGACACCCTCGTCGAAGTAGACGCCGATGTCGAAATGGACGTCGACGTCGAGGCACCCTTATCGAGAGGGACGCCGACGCCGACGACGAAACGCCGACATCGAGGCGCCCTCGTCGAAATGGACGACGACGTCGAGGCACCCTTGTCGAAGCCGACGTCGAGGCGCCCTCGTCGAAATAGGACGCCGACGTCGAGGCACCCTTGTCGAAGTTGACGTCGAGGCGCCCTCGTCGAAATGGACGCCGACGTCGAGGCACCCTCGTCGAAATGGACACCGACGTCGAGGCACCCTTGTCGAAGTGGACACCTACGCCGACGTCGAGACGCCCTTGCCTTCATTAAAATAGACACCTATGCCGATGTCAAGGTTGACGCCAAGGGTCGACGACAAGACGCCAACATCGAGGTCGACACTAAGGTTATTGCGAAACACGTCGCCGACGTCGAGGTTGGGGTCGACGTCGAGGTTAGCGCCGACGTCGAGGTCGACGCCAAGGATATTGAAAAAGACGTCACCGACGTCGAGGTTAGCACCGAGGTTATTGCGAAAGAAGTCATCGACATCGAGGTTGGCGCCGACGTCGAGGTTGATACCGAGGCCGAGGTTAGCACCGAGGTTATTGCGAAAGAAGTCATCGACGTCGAGGTTGGCGCCGACGTCGAGGTTGACACTGAGATTATTGAGAAAAACGTCACCGACGTCGAGGTTGGCGCCAACGTCAAGGTTGATACCGACGTGGAGGTTAGCGCCGAGGTTATTGAGAGCGACATCATCGACGTCGAGGCTGGCATAGTAGTTATTGAGAAGGATGTCACTGACGTCGAGGTTGGTGTCGAGATTATTGAGGAAAAATCACCACCGTCGAGGTTGACGCCGCAGACATTAAAGAAGACGTCATCGACGCCTACGCCGATGTCGACGTCATGGTCATTGTGAAGGAGACGTCGCAGAATGTTAGGTGACTAAGAAAGGAAAAGAGGAAGAGTTTCGCAGTAGGGTACCTCAGGCTCGGAGTCTAGTTTGAGCTGCGCTGGGGGCACGGCTTAGGAACAAGGTAGCTCAGCGGGGGCACCGAGCGCAGGTGAGACTAGAAACTAGGCTTCGGCGTTGTGGGCGAGGCACCGTAGACGCCACAAGCAGACGAGTCCGCGACGCGAAGACCCGATACTAGAATGGCTGCAAGACAAAGGCAGATTTGAGTCCTGATTTGAGTCCTGATTTGGGCACGTCGGCATCGGCGTCGTCGACGAGATGAGATGCCGACTCTAAACAAGG
The DNA here is from genome assembly GCF_958449725.1 of Rosa rugosa. Classification (NCBI taxonomy): domain Eukaryota; kingdom Viridiplantae; phylum Streptophyta; class Magnoliopsida; order Rosales; family Rosaceae; genus Rosa; species Rosa rugosa. Next base: position 30,504,167 of record NC_084825.1, read on the forward strand.
AACGAGGATCTTCTTATACGGGCATCTACATTTTCAACACGAGGAAGGCCTAGATGAAATTCAAAGAGAGGTGCCCAAAGAGAAGTATAAAGATGTGGAGCCCATAGAGAAATTTGAGCTTTGGAAATTTTCTCTTGGGATGAATTCTCAAGGAGAAAATTTGGGGGCATTGTGGGGGTGGTCAATAAATTTGACCCTGCAATCAAGGCAATTAAAGAGAAGTAATGACAACAGTAAATGCAACGGTTAATGTAGCTGTAAATGCGACGATAAATGCGACATTCAGTATGACAATCATGGCCGCCAATAAGTGACGGTTATTGCAGGAGTAAATACGGCCTTAATGGTGGCGTGCCGCTCAAGTCACTACGGCTTGCTGTGCAAGTTTACTTGCAGCCCACGCCGAGGTACACCTATAAATAGGCTGCTCGACGTCAAGGTAATGCATCGAATTCCAATTCATTCTACTCCACTACTAAGAAACGTACTGACTTAGGCATCGGAGAGTTTTCTGCATGTACCCCCCCTCCTCCTCGAGCCGACGGTCAAACTTCGAGTCAACGCTCGAGGGAAGTTTCTCGATTGTTCCCGGTCAGCTCCCGCTCCAGTCCGCATTCATTGGTGAGTCAAACTCCTCAACGGAATTTTTCGACACCAACAAGTGGCGCTACTGATGCAGCAAAATACGATGGTCATTAAAAAGGAAAAAGAAAAAAAAATTAAAATGGAAAAAGGAAAAAAAGAAAAATAAAAGGAAAAAGAAAAAAAAAAGAAATTAAAAAGGAAAAAGAAAAAAGAAAAAAAAGAAATTAAAATGGAAAAAGGAAAAAAATAAAAATAAAAAAAGGAAAAATAAATTAAAAAGGAAAAAGAAAAAAGAAAAAAAAGAAATTAAAAAGGAAAAAGAAAAAAAGGAAAAAAAATAAATTAAAAAGGAAAAAAATAAAAAAATAACTGAGGGGTAGATTAGATATTTCACCCAAGGCCAATTCCTAATTTCCCGCGGAAAGGACCTATTAGACAGAAATTGAGACCTCAGGGACTTTTCAGATTAAATTGGAATGTCAGGGACTGAAACGATGAGAGAGACATAGTACAGGGACTAAACAGACTTTAGCCCTTAAAAAAAAAAAAAGGAAATCTGAAAATTTTGTTTAAAGGCCGCAAGAACAAGGCCCCTATGTGTAGTGTGTTGCCCCCTAGTCTTGCTGGGTGGAGCGAGTACATGAAAGTGAGGCCCCTATATAGGCCCAGATGTAGATGAGGACACGAACCAAGGAAGACTATGGTTGCCCCCCCTCCCCCCCCCAATCCCAGAAACTGGGGTATCTGGCGGGTCGTCAAACTCCCAAACACTGGGGTAATATTTCTTCAAAAATCTTCCGTTGATTGGGTTGTGGTGAATATCGCCGTCCAAATCTTTAAGGTGAAAGGCCCCTCTGTCTAAAATTTTGTGAATCACAAAGGGTCCTTCCCAGCGCGGAGTCCACTTACCGCGGCCAGTCAACTTCTCACCTAGCGGTAAGACTGCCTTCCAAACGAGGTCGCCCTCCTTGTAGCTGCGGCCACGTGTACGCTTGTCATAAGTGCGAGCGACTCGCTGTTTTTCCATCACTAAGCTGTCCAAAGCCACCAAGCACTTCTCGCTAAGATCTTCGTGCTCCTGCCACATAGCCTGAACATAATCTTCGCCAACAAGGTGATGCTGATCTTGGACGTGCAGGGACTGAACGTTGATCTCAAGAGGTAAGACCGCATCATGACCGAACATGAGAGCATAAGGCATTGTGGCAGTGGGGCTACGCTTGGAAGTGCGATAAGCCCAAAGAGTCTCATACAGTATCTCATGCCATTGGCGGGGATTTTCTGCCAACATTTTCTTTAGCAAGGTGATGACGATCTTGTTGCTAGCCTCTGCTTGTCCGTTGGATTGAGCATAATAGGGAGTGCTATGAATGAACTGTATGCCCAAGTCGGCTACGAGCTGTGCCACGTCGCGACCCATGAATGCCGCCCCCTGTCCTAGACCAAAACCTCTGGGATGCCAAACCTGCAAATAATATGATTAAAGATAAATTTTCGGATTGTGGCCCCGAAAGCCTCCTTCAAAGGCTCAGCTTCTACCCATTTAGTGAAGAAGTCAGTGGCGACGATGATGAACTTGTGCTGGAGAGAAAAGTGAGGATGAATCATTCCAACCAAGTCGAGTGCCCAGCCTCGTGCAGGCCAAGGCTTAATAATGGGTTGCATAGGTATATTTGGGATGTGCTGGACCGACCCATGTGCCTGGCAACCCTTCGCGAACGCGATGCAGTCTTTTAGTATATTGGGCCAATAATAACCATGTCGCCTGATTAACCAACGCATCTTTGGGCAGGCTTGATGAGCCCCACATACGCCGGCATGTGCTTCGCGCATCAGGCGTTTCGCCTCGCAGCCATATACACACCTAAAATCTATGCCATCTTCACCTCGCCGCCGTAGCTCATAGTTCCTAAGAAAGTAATTTAGCGCGAGAAAGCAGATCTTCTTATCGACTGAGGAATCTGGTTGCTTGAGGTATGCGATCAAGGGGACACGCCATTCCACATCAAGAGGGTCTAAAACAGACATTGTTGGCTCATCAGATGGGTCAAGCCGCGCGAGCCACGAAGGCAACGAGTGACGTTCTACTTTGAGAATTCTCTCGTGAACCCCATATTTCAAAGTAATGCCGGTAGCCAGTTGGGCAAGCTCATTAGCAGCAAAGTTACGCTCACGAGGAATATGCTTGAGATCCACGTCGTCAAACTGGACCAAGAGTTCAAGTGCACGATCCAAATATGGGGTGAGCAAGTAGCTTGTGCATCTGAACTTTTCGCGAAGCTGATTGATGACGAGTAAAGAGTCTCCGCGGACCTGGATGTCTCGGACTCCAAGTTCCAGTAACACTTCTAGGCCTATAATGAGGGCCTCATTCTCGACTTGATTATTCGTACACTGGAATTCTAGTTGGAAAGAGTACAAAAAACGGTCCCCAGCCGGGTTTTCCAATACTACTCCTGCCCCTGCCATTGTTTCTGTTCTGGAACCATCGAAATACAGTACCCAAGGCTACAACGCGATCGTGACTTGATATAACTCGGCGTACTCAGGCAGGCACGCTAGATCCGGTCGATCTATTGTTTCAATAGCAACCTCTAAATCTCGTACCTCTGGTACATCCAACATAGGGTGATGCGCCAGAAAATCCGCGATGGCTTGGCCTTTGACTGCCTTCTGCGGTACGTATTGCAGGGAAAATTCCGACAAGAATGCAAGTAGTAAAGGATAACATGTAATGCCGCAACTTGCATGTTGAGAAGTATAGTGTGAGACACAGCTTTTCTATTGGAGTGTACCTCGTTTCACAATCTGTGAGTGTTCTGCTGAGGTAAAATATGGCATGTTCCACGCCGTCTTCGTCGTCTTGAGCAAGCAAGCTGCCAATAGAGGCCTCAGCTGCTGAGATATATAGCTTTAACGGGAAGCCAGGTTTGGGGGGAGCAAGCACTGGCGGGCTTACGAGATAGGCCTTGATCTTATCGAAGGCCTCTTGGTGTTTAGGCTCCCAAATGAATTTATTCTGCCCTTGTAGCTTCAGCAATGGAGAAAAAGGCTAGATTTTGCTGGCAAAATTAGAAATAAACCGCCGCAGGAAATTGATCTTGCCCAGCAATCGCTGCAACTCTTTCTTCGTTCGCGGGGGGGGGGGGGGGGGGACGCATTGATGACTAGGTTCGCCTTATCCTCAGGGACCTCAATGCCCCTCTGATGGACAATGAAACCCAGGAAGTCACCTGCTTGAACTCCAAAAACGCACTTGGCAGGATTCGTCTTTAGTTTATGCAGCCGCATGCGCTCGAAGACTTTTCTAAGGTATGCAATGTGGTCTCCTCGCTTTCTAGACTTCATAACCACATCATCGATATAAACCTCTAAGATCTTGTCAAGTATGTCATGGAAGATCAAGTTCATAGCTCTCTGATAAGTGGCCCCAGCATTCTTCAAACCAAAGGGCATAACCACATATTCAAAAACTCCCGCAAAACCAGGACAACGGAACACGGTCTTGTGTCTATCCTCCTCTGCGACCGGAATCTGGTGATATCCTGCGGTCCCGTCCATAAAGGACAACAGTTCGTGCCCTGCTACTGCGTCGACCAACATATCCGCTACCGGCATGGGGTAGACGTCTTTGGGGGTAGCCATGTTAAGGTCTCTATAATCCACGCATACCCTCATTTTGCCATTTTTCTTGCGAACAGACACTATATTGGATAGCCGCTGGTTGTACTTGGCCACCCTAATGATGCCTGACTTGTGCATCTTTTCTACTTCCTCTTTGACCAAAACTTGGGTCTCCGAGTTCATCCTCCGCGGCTCTTGTTTCACAGGCCTCTTATCAAGCAACGTTGGCAGCTGGTGGCAAACCAAGTCTGGTGATAGGTCTGGCATATCTTCGTACTTTTCCGCGAAATAGTCCTTGTATTCCAACAACAAGTCGACAAGCCTCTGCTTCTCGCTAGGCTCTAAGTAGGTGCTGATAGCCACTTCCACGGGCTCATCAATCGTTCCTAGATTGATTTTCTCGGTAGGATCTCTAACTTTTGGAGGGGTGTCATCTAGCGCTACTGGTGCGAGTTGAATTTCCTCTTCTTCCTCCTCATGGTTAGAGAATTCTTCATGAACAACTTCTAATGTCGCGACTCGATCGTAGGCCTCTTTTTCCACCCAGTACGAAGATAACATGTACAAAGAATGGAAGGCCTCTATCCTTTCCTCTGGAAGGTCGTAATCCATTAATTAGTTAGTGTGTGGGGCATAACTTGGCCAAGCCTTTCCAGGTATTCTTTTACGAGTGTGAGCCCCCACTGTGCCAATTCAGAGGCCGTCACCCCTGTGGGGCGGACCTTGTTGTCGATGCCACTGACTTGCAATGGAGTAATAGGTTCTAAGTAGTACCTGGCATCTACATAATTCGCGGAGACAAGGAAGGGTCGAGGATCTGCTTTAATCACCTCTGCCTTATCTGTCACCCTGTTCCACATGATCAGTTCCTGATGGAGAGTCAACGGAACACAATAGCTCCGATGAATCCAGTCCCGGCCCAAGATGGCGCTGTAGGCTGCATAGCAATCTGTTACAAAGAAAGCATAAACACCCTCTACGGGACCGACCTTGATACACAGGAATAGTAAGCCCAATGTCTTCGTTACAGTCCCCGCAAAATTTTTTAGTGTTAGAGAGGTGGACTGGATCTTTTCTTTCTTGATCCCAAGTAACTACATAGTCCTTGTAGTGATGACGTTGACAGCTGCCCCAGTATCGACCATGATTTTGCTAACCTTGGTGCCCCCAATCTTCGCCGTGATATACAAAGGTCTCATGTGCTGAACCATAGCAGGAGTGGGTCTTGTGAAACTCATGAAGAACCCCTTGCTATTAGCGTCTTTAGTTTCAAGGAACACTGCCTCTTCCACCGGTGTTGTTGCTGCTGAAGTGATTTGAAGCGGTTGCTCGCTGCTTTCCTCAGCCTTTACACACTTCTGCGCGGTGACTGGAAGAACGTATTTGGCGGGCAGCACATAGACCATGTTGCAGGTTGTGTCAACCACTTCTGTCTCATCCATGTCGTCATTGTCGAGGTTGAGCTTGGGTTCATCAACTGGAATCTCTTAGTTGAACTTTTTGGCGACCAAAGAAACAACGACTCTTTCGCGGGAACCCTCGCCTCACCCTGCTTCTGTTCCTGCTTTGATGGATCCGGCTTTAGTTCTATCACTGGGCTTCTATTGTGGCCGCGACCACTACGCTCTGGACCTTCATAGGTCTCCACTGCAAGGTTTCTGAAGTGTTGTCCTTGCCCCCCAGTCTCTCAAAAACTGAGGATTTGGCTTCAGGCTCGTCACAAAACAGCCTGCGCCGGACACTTGGTCGCCTAGTTGGCTAAATTTCTTTCCTAGCCGGCAGCGGTGTCCCTTCTTTGGTGATCCTACAGAAAACACTAGGCCTGGACGTCCCTGACGCCGAGCTTGCTTGTTCTGAAAGCTACGGGGCGCCACTAAAGGCTTAGTGGCTAGCGCCTCCATCTCTTTCTAATATTTCTCAGGAGATTTGACCAATTGCGATTTAATCAGGCCCTGATCCAGAGCCTCTATTGTTCGCTTGGCTTCTCCAAACCTACGCTCAACTTCCTTTTCTTCGAAGGGTTGATCTCTACCGCTTTCCCTTTTTCTCTAGTGTACCACGTGCCCTCCTTGATAGAGGATGTTGAAGAAGGCGGTATATACGGTTTAGTCAGGATATCTTTGCGCTCGCCCTGTCTCTTATCAACTTGTTTCTTTTCATCCGCAGTAGCCCTCAACTTCCTGAACAAGTTAGAATCCCTTGGGGATGGCGGTGATTCTATCTTGCCCTTCGCTCTGCGGCTGGAAGGCTGAAAATTTCGCTAAGGTGAAGCCCACTTGATTGGCGGGAACGAGCCAAAACGAAATTTCTGCTCGACCTCTTCATGTGACACTTGGATGCCACACTCATCTTTACATCGCGAACATAGGACTACTGGTGAAGCCTCGCTGATAGGTCTAGCCTTCTTCTTAGCTGGGGCCTCTTCCTCCTCATTCTTCTCCTTCTAACTCCTGGTAGTCAAATCAAGAGTTGGTTTCCTCTGGCTTTTTCTGGTCCAAGTTACGTCAACCATGTTGATCCCGGTGTCAGGGAAAGGGTTCAAATCCACCAGTCCTGCCGCGGTCGCCGGAGATTCCACCTGCAAACTACCATTATTGAGCCATACCTGAATCTGATCCTTCAGCTTCACACAGTCAGCAATGTTATGATACCATAGGTTGTGGAACTTGCAATACTTCTTCCCTTTCAGCTGCTCTGGTCTGGGGAAGGGTCCAAAGTCTGTCTTCACCATCTTCGCAGCTATCATCTCATGTGCCTTATTGGCATCGTATGTATACGTCGCCAACTCAAGTTTGGTGAAGGCTACAGATTTGAGCTTGACCGACTCCTTAGTTAACTTCAGTTGCTTGAGGGCCGAGCTTTTCCTCCCGGTTAACTCAAAAGCCGAGACATCATTCTCTTCCTCTTCATCTTCATCTGGAAAAACCTCTTCGCCTTAGTAGTAAGGATCATAGGTTGTTGGTTGGTAGTTTAATGCAGCGATTGTCCGGTGTTTCCCAGGAACATATGTCCCCTTGGATGCATTCTTCCTAGCATCCGTCTCCCTAAGAAGGTGCTCAAAGCTGCCTACCTCAATAATAAGCTCTCCCATTGACTGGATCATGCTGCCGTGTTGTTTCTTTCGCTGGCGTGGTTCCAAACCCTTGATTGCCAATTTAACTAATTCCCTTTATGGCAACACCATGTTTAGCTTGGCCTTCTGAATTTGGAATCGTTGAAGATAGCAACAGCGGACTCCATAGGTTGTTGATCCATTTGGGTAAGGAAGGCCAAATCAACTTCGGGCTCTATAGCTTCGAAGGTTTCTCGGAATAGCTTTTCCATCGCGGGCCAACTTGGGACTGACCCTGGTCGAAGCTTAGAGAACCAGGTGAAGGCAGCTCCAAACAGAGAAGTGCCGAAGATTTTGCATTTGAGGCTGTCGTCGTTCTGGTACTGACCGCACTGCACCTTGAACCTGGCCAGATGGGTTGCCGCGTTCTCAGTATCTTCCCTTGAAAAAGTAGAAAATATGATATTTTTATAGCCTCTAGGAAAAGGCGCGAGCATTATATGTGGCGGGAAGGGCCCCTCACACACCTCATCAAGGTGGGCCCTAGGATTAGCCAACCTGATCATCTCCTCGACCTCTTTGCGTCTCACATAATCTGGACTAGGAGGAGGAGGTGTCGCCATAATCTTGCGAGCAGCTTGCAAAACCAGTGTAGCTTGGCTAGCAGTCGCTGTTCCTTCCCCAAGGCGAATGGTCCGGGGAATAGTGGATTGTTGAAGAGTAAGTGCTGGTGCGGACACCCCCTTTGCCAAAGCTGTTATCTTGATCGGATTGCCCACCTGATCAATCCCATAATAGTTCCCTTGGACCTTCTGGTACACATTCTCCGCTCCATCACTGTCGTATTGAGTAAACACGACAGGATCAGCAAGAGTACCTTCACCAATTTTCAAAGTTCTGCTCTTCTGCGAGACCGGTGGTGTGGCCTTGTCTCTGCCGCCAATTACCAGGGCTTTTTCCTTACTTTTAGTTGACGCGGCAGTAGCAGCTATAGAGGGTGTAGCGGTGCTGCTGCTAGCCTTTTCTCGGGCATTCGGTGGTACATACTTGCTGGATCCGGAGGGCTGACCAAGAGAACCTAGGATGTCATTGGGGTCTCCCAATGCTTTATTCAAAACCTCTTTAACCTGGTCCAGTTCAGCTCTCTGTATGGCAACCTGGGTGGTGAGATTAGATCCATCGTTGCGAATTGCTGCAACATCTGTAGCGATGTGTTTGCTCTTAGCAGCCTGGGCATCTATCATAGCCACGAGTTGCTCGTGGTTTGCTTGGCTTAGCAGTGCCATATTATCCACACGCTCCTGTGTATGCTGCAAACCTTGCCCCAGGGCATGGACCCTATTAACCAGGTCATCAATCTTCCCTCGCTCTTCCGCGAGCCCCTTTCTTGTTTTCTCATAATACGAAGCGTTGTTCTGCCGGAAGATGGCTAGACGCTCCTCTATGCTCGCATTCTCTGGGACAGGAATGGGCATGAAGCCATCCATCAGGACCTCGCCTACCACCACCTGAGTGGTGTTGGACGCACCACCAGCCTCAGCAGTCTGGATGGTAGTAGTATTGTCGCCCTCAGTGGTGGGCTGGTGATTTCCTCCCTGTTCAGTTGACATGTCGGATGATTGCGGCACTACTAGAATTTTGTTCATAGACATCGGCCCAGAACCGATGTTAAACTAATTTTCGACCGATGTCTTAGTGGGTGTAGAGAAAGATATAGACATCAGTATAAGCGCGTTTTTAACCGATGTCCCAGACAACAACCAACATCGATTCTAAAAAACAAATCGATGTATAATCGTTATAATCATCATATTTTTGTATGTTAGGTATGTCTAATTCTTCATATTTTCACATTTTATGCTTAATAAAGTATATGTCGAACAATACTTACGTGAACATTTGCATCGATTTCTATTCCAGAAGCGATGTCCAGTACACTTGTAGACATCAGTTCTCATGAGTATTGTTTGTTCTTGGCCATTTTTACATGTAGCTTAGCACATTATTTTCTTAGGAACGATGTCTGTATCTTTAGGTGTCATCGGTTTTTTTTTAAGGACTGATGTTTCATTTAACACAGCACATCGTTTTCATTTAAGCAAAACGATGTTCAATGGTTTTATGTATATCGCTTGCTTTTTCTAGAACCGATGTGTTGTTTCATTGTAGACATCGCTTTTGTTTTGTAAAATCGATGTGCATTGGTTTTGGGTACATCGGTTCTGTGGACACAATTCGATATATTGATAATCATAAGACATCGATTTTCATTTTGATACTGATTTCTAATCTCTCAAGTGACTTCGTTTTCCTTGGCATTACTGTTTTGTTATGCTTTTATATACTTCACTTCATACTGACAGGCATAATGTGCAAATGGAAAAGAAATGCATTTCCCATCATCCAAAAATCGAGGCTTTCCATTAATTTTCTTTTCAAGTTCATGATTCAACATAATTCACAAAATAAAACCCCAAAACTGACAAAGGCTAGCCTAGACATTTGATCCAGCTTTAGAATTCTTATCTGTAGCCACTTTAGTAAACCCTATTGGAAATATTTCAATGTCTAGAGCTACAACACAGTACTCAGAAATCAAAGTACACATATGTACCCTATTCATATTCATCAGCAGCAACTTTTGGCTCTTCGTGTCGTTGAAACCAAGTGTACGTTGTATTTCCTGTGGTATCTCCAAGATTGCTTCTTCAACTCTTTGCTAGCCAAATATTGCTGGTAATTAAGTGTTCTGCAGGCAATAATAGACTTGATCACAGTTCATATTGATTGCACTGTAGGACCATATGATACATTGCATGTCAATGAAGTGATATAATTTACCCGCTGATAGTAAAAAAAATTATTGTTCACAATTGAATGACAAAATAGAATTAAGTAAACAATCCAATCCGACAGAAGAGGGCGTCAACTAAATGCACTGCAGCCAACTGCAGAAAATCAAGAAGCCAACCAAATGAAGAGCAGAAGGCACATCAATTATTCATGGTCATGGTGAATGGTCAAAGCAACAATATCACAAAAGAAGAATATAATCATACCCTGAGGTTTAACTTCTTTATGAGTTTCATGATAATATTCTTGGCGTTGGAGTAAAGAAAGAATAGTTCCATATTTGGCTAGGAAAATCAAAAAGAAGATAGTGATCTGCAGTAACATTAATAGGCAGCAGAATGCTATTGTCAATTTTACCACTACCCAGGGGACAAACTAGAAGAATGCTAACATGGCTAGCATTCTTCTAGAAGGATTGTGTGTGTAGTGAAGTTTTCAACTTAGGAAATAAGACTTAATGTTTCTCTCTAGCTAAGCTAGCAAGCTATATATACTGAATCTAAAAGTATAAGGAAAAATGTGTTGGCAATTGAGATACGGAAGTAAGAATATGAAAAAGAGAGAGCTATATATGAAAAACAACCGGTAGAGTTGTTATGACAAGTAAATTGAGTTATATATGTTGAGAAGATAAGAAAGGGTACATACCTGTGTAGTCTGAACCACAGACTTCTCAGTCACAATTTTCTCCCCTAGAAGGATTGACTCTACACGAAGCAAGTGTATATCAATGGAAGAAATTGGAACTGCAGATGCTTCTACTGTTAGTTCACCACTAACAGGATCCGATAAAGAACATTGAGTGGCCATTTTTCCAATGATTCGAAATCCACCTATTCAGCAATACCTCTTGTCAGTCATGGTATCATGAAAAAGAAAATGAGCATTCCCTTTCCAATAATAAAGGCTGACAATACTCCAAACTTTTAAGAACAGTAACTAGAGATATGTAAATGAAACAGAAAGCAAGTTACTTTAAATACAAAATCAGAAAGCAAGTTACTTTAACTAATATATGTAAATGAAACCACACAGAATAAAATCAGATAGCATCTTAATCTATAGTCAATGCATACCTTTATCACTTTCAACTATGAACTCCATTGTTGTAGATAACGACTTATACAGGTATCCTCTCGATATATCTACAGTCACTAAATACTATGGCACAATTCATCATCATGTCTTGGTTAAGTACGAAAAAAGAAAATGCATTTCAAAGGCAATCAGAAGCAATGATATATTCCCAACTAATAGTGTAAACTACAGAATATCTGTACTTTCCAAGGCAGAAAGATGCACCTGAATGTTAATATTTCCTCCATGGAACGTCTCATAGAACTTTTCGAGGTTATCTTCTTTTGGTTGCCTGATATGCATAGAAAACGGTATCTGCCCCAAACACAGAACTTTAATTCGCAAATGGTATAATAGGAATTTGAATCCACCATAATTTACTGCAACTGGAAAATCGAAAGTGGCTAGAGGATACACTGCTACAGTTCCTAAACTACTTGTTATTCGTACCTCGGTTATGCCTGAAGCAATCTTTCCGGCAGGTCTAAGCTCAACAATTTTGTTCCTGCTTTCAAGTGAGAAAAACAAATCGGTTGCAGAACGCTTCCATATAATGGTACCAAACAAAATCAACATCTTTTTACATTCCGTTTTCTCAGATCATTTCAGACTCAAAATTCAAAGCACTAACAATAAAGATTTACCATTTTTCGAGTTTCCTGAAGATTTGAGATTGACACTGGGGTTCTCATTCTGACTCCCGGTTGCATGACCACTCTCATCACCTTCCTCATCATCTGAACCCTGCGAACACTGCAAAACAAGAAACAACAATTAAAAGAACAATCCTTACTTCACAGAACCAAAACCAAAAACCTTACTTCACAATTAAAAAATAAAACAAAACCAAACCAGAAACCTTACTTCACATTTTCACTATTAAAAGAACAATCCTTCCACTTACTTTTGGATCATCATTGCCCTGGAAATTGCCGTGGAAAGTATTGAAGTTCTCTTTCAGACCCTCTTCCTATTACACCACCAAACCCAAAATCAGTTCCACATTTCCCAGAAAATGTATAACAAAAAATCAACATATCAAATCTGAATCTTCATAAACAGTAAAAAAATCAAATACCTTTAGCTCCTGCAAAGCATTAGGGATTGCCCCAAACCCTTTCCAAGTATACTGGTTCCTAGCCTTTCGCAAAAGAACCTGTAAAATCAAATCACCCAAGTCAAAAACCCTCAATTTGGGGCAAAATTAAAGAAAATCAACCTCCTTTACATCTCAAATCTGCATCCAGACCAACCTTGTTTAGCTATTGCATTCCTCTAGTTCATTAGACGAGAGAAAAGCACAGACGAGAGAGAGAGGGAGGAGTGATTATAATCGATGCTATAATTTAAGGACTGATTCCAAGCTGGAACAAGGACATTTTAAGCTCTACTGTAAAATCACCGAGCTCATATGCAAATAAACAACATGGATGACCCTATAACAGACCACCTATTAGCAAACTGTTGATAAGATATATATAAGTAAAAAAAAAGGAAGGTTAAATTATATTCTTTGATTAGAAAAGGAATTGGAATCAACATATATAAAGAGGATGTAAATTCACATAAACACAACCCCACTGACCCACTCACTCTTAATAAGAGTAAAACATTTCTCACAGTTCTTATAAGATTAGTCTTTCTGTTGCATTGAGTGTCGTATCATTCCAAAGGGATGCTGGAACAATGCCACTCAGTGAATTGTTCGCAATGGACCTGCCATGCGAAATAAATTCTCAGTTTATTCCATTGCATAGTTTGTATAACGGAACTGCTATAACAATTAATAGCATTATATGTAAAATAGCTCCTCCAGTATTGACAGAGTACGGTCGAAGCTCAGATTTAGCTAAGTAAGATTAATAAACAATGCAGTGAACCATATAAATAATTGCAAAATAAGGAAAAAGCAGATTGAAATCACTCACAATCTTTGAAGCAGTGGAAGACCGGAAAAGTTGGCAGGAATGCTCCCAGTAAGAGTGTTGTTTGATAAATTTCTGTGGACATGGGTCACATGTTAAAATTAAAAATATCATTACAATCCTTCAAGAATCAAATATGTGAGTCCCCAAAACTCAATGACACATTTTTCAAAAAAAACTAACATTAAATTCATGATAAGTGCCAAAATGTATATGCAATAAGCGTCGACCCAACAATCTGTTTCACTTTCCCCTACAAACAAAAACCCACAAAACAATCACACAAATCCAACAATACACAAACAGAGTTTTAAGCCCCAAAAGATTTGAACTTTGAATCTCCAATACCTTGTGTATATCAATACAGGGTCGGAAACGAACAGCACAGCTTATGGGTACTCAATCGCCAAAACCCTATAACCAAACAACAACAAAAATAGGTTCTATGTTATTACTGCATACAAAAAGTTACATACCAAAAACGAAAGCAGAAACTTACTGAACGTTGCATATGGCCTAGACCCATCAAACTTCTTTTTACCGAGACAGTCCAATCTCAAAAGCATAACAAAATCAATAGTTCAAACTCAAGGTGACCATACAATTTCATAGCTCACAATTTCAATTGGAACAAAGATTGGAAGGAAGCAAGAGAGAACATAACCAAGCTGGACTTGACAAATTAGTTAATATTGAAGCCACCCACAAACTCTCGCTTCTTAAACTCTAAAGAAAAACAATCATACTTCAACAATAGCCCACAAATAAAAACAATAGCCCACAAAAACAGTCAGACGTACAGATCTGGTGTACAGAGAATGGCGTTCCAAAGCTGGACTTCGTCTCCGACCGGCATCGTAATTGAATCCTTCCTCTCAAACTCCAAGCTTTGATTTGAGAGAGTAAGACAGAACGGCCTGGATGATACCCTCGTCCTCCTCGGAGCAAAATGCGGGGTCGGAGTCGCGGAATTTGGTGAGGCGCGTGAGATGAAGGACTGGACGAAGTCGATGCGGAAGAAGCCAAGGAGGCGATGAGTTCGAGTGAGGAAGAAGAGGAGGAGGAGGAGCTCGATCTTGGGAGGAGGAGGAGGAAGAGCTCGGGCTGGGTTCAGAATGGAGGTCGAGAGTCGAGACTGAGCTTAGCCGCTTAGGGTTTGTGTTTTGGTTTTGGGGTCGGGCCGGGTGCTTTTTTTTTTCTAAGTGTGAAAATTTTAAGTTTTAATCCCCGCGTCCTTCAATTCATTAAAACACTTAGCGCGTCCATGAAATGAGGTTCCCGCAAATTTTCAAACAAAACTTTTAACACCGGTTATTTTAAGACCCGATGTTAATAATATACATTTAAATCGGTATTTTCGTAAAGCGTTGTTGGATTGCTTTTTTACATCGTGTGCAAGTCTGACCGATTTAAAACATGCGATGTCTATGAACAGATTTCTAGTAGTGCGGGTTGGACGAAAATTTTTGAGTTACTTGTTCGTCAGAAAGACCACGACAGTCTGCACGAGAGTGCAGCCTGTAACTGGAGGTCTTGTGTTTCGGGCAGTTAACGTAAACCTTTTGGTAAGGATTTTCGCTTGACTTCCCAATGGTGGCGATCGCGAAGAAACACTATGCAAGTCCCACTGGGCGTGCCAAAATGTTTGGCTCCAAAACCAGTCTGGTGTGCAAACAGTCTCTTTTGAGTGCGCAGGCGTGCCAGCACCGTGGCGTGCAGTCGTCGGGGCGTCCCTTGACCTGACTTCTTCTCAAACGCTGTGGACGAGGAGAGCATCAACCTCGTCACCAGGTTCTTCTCTATGCCTTTCAGAAAAGGACTTCTTGCCTTACAGATAAGGGCTTGTGGTGTGATCTCTTGCGTCACCGAGTCAATACTCAACATTGTAGGTTGAGCAGAGCAATCACCGGGAAGTGAGAGAAAGCACGGGTTTTGCTAAAGCGTGACTTTAGCTTCACTGGGTCGCGAGGGCGTTACCCTTGCTTCGCTGGGTTTTAACTAAGTTGAAGGTAGGTTTGCTCTGGAGAGACTTTGATAATCGTTGAGATTGATTGGAGAGTTGTGTCTTTTGTTTCCTTGAAACCTAGTATTTATACCTTAGGGTTTCGACTGTTCCTTGCCATAGAAGGATTATTGATTGAAGTTTCCTATTCAATCTCCGCTACTTGATTCCAATAAGGGCTCATTTTCCTTATGGATCTTGGAATGGGTGAAGCTATAACCCAAACCCAAACAGACTTAATTTTGGGCCGCAGGTATCGGCCCACTATGCTAAACCCCCTAAAGGGATCTTGCCAAAAATACTTTTGGGCTCATACAGTATGTACATTTTTTTAACTACATGTACAGTTAAAATATTTCGCGCTAAAACTTGAAAGGGCATCACATTATCACAAATGATAAATAGGTAACTAACTATACATCACTTTGAAGCTCCATGGAGAAATGGACAAATCATCATGTCTATTTGAAGTTCAGTTGGTTTGAATAGAATAATTTAACATGACATGTAGAGTTTATAGACTTACAGTACATGTCATGGTCCCTTATATAAAATGTAGATAAAGGGAAACATTTTACCTATGTTGAAATTTGTGACGGTAATTGTAGAAAAGGGTGCTGAGGAATTCACTTGGTGATCAAAATCATCATTAAGTGCAATTTATGGGAGAAAGTAGAGGTCTGTTTTGCTGCAATGGCTGAAGAAATGACAACTCACCATGAAAATTATCGGAAACCCATGAAAAAAGCACCGGGTCCGAAGGTTATTTCTCTAATGCTAGCTAGTTGCCTTCAGCACACATTTTCCCTTTTTTTTTGTTGGTATGATTGAAAGAAAGAAAAAATAAATAAAAATAAAAGCTAGCATTGGTTGCTATACGGTCTATACCTTAACGAAGCAGCATGGCATCCTTATCAGCAAACCTCTTCTTGTTTCTGTTTTTTTATTTTTTTTCTTTTTTCTTTGTCTTTTCCGTCTTGGCAACGGTAAGAGTAGTTGGAGTAGCGTCCAAATCCCAAATGCTCCGATCAAACGGACCTGGCTATACAATTTGAAATTCTAATGGGACCCACGGAATATTTCTCATTCTACTCTCTCTTCCCTCTCTTCCCTCCCGCCACAAAATGCCCTCACCATGTCCAATTGTCCCATGCCTAGCTTTGCAAATTTTTTGTACAACCTATGTCCATTTTATTGTATACATATTTTGTTCACATTTTCTTTTTCGGAGAATATAACTGATTTTGTTCACTTTAGCGTTACTCTAGTGTGTGATTAGACTAGTAGAACAAATTATGACTTAGTGATTGAATGATGAAGGAAAAAGTCGATTAATTTAGTTACCCATTTCTTTTTGTACCTACTCATATAATTGGTGGTTAGCTCACAAAATTTTGATGTCGAATTTATTTACATAGTATGTACATTTTTTTAACTACACGTACAGTTAAATTATTTTGCGCTAAAACTTAAAAGTGCATCACGTTATCAGAAAACGAATGATAAATAGGTAACTAACTACACATCACTATCACTTTGAAACTTTAAATTCTATTAACTTAAACCCAAAAATTACCCCAAAAAAAAAAAGGTGGAGCACGCTCTACTCCGTATGAACGAATAAGGTCAAATCAAACTCTGCATGGCACCACTACCACCCTCCCCTCCCCTTAAAACCTCCTCTGCTCTCTGTCTTCCTCACCCTCCCAGCATTTCAAATCCCATTATTCCCATATCGCTCTCTCTCTCACTCTCCTCTCCCAAGCGCTTTCTTTCTCCACAACCATGTCTTCATCACCTCCTCCTTCTGGCTCTCCACCCCCAAGCAGGTGCTTAGATCAATTCTTTAATACTAAAACAAATGGAGTACTATATTTATTTGTTTTGGCTGAAGACTAATACGTATATCTTCGACTATTTCTCTTTCAGGGGCTCTGAGCTGAACTTTCCAGACTTGTTCCATAGCTTCAACAACATTGATGCTGCGCTGGAGTATGGGTTTATACCTAACCCAACCCCAATCACTGTTTCCAGGTATTCTTCTTTCTTTGTCGTGGTTACCTGCGTTTCCTAATAAATTTTCTCATTTTTGGGTCATGTGCTTGTCTAACTCTATATGGGTCTTGTTTACGTGTATAAAGTTTGCATCTTTTTAGTTGTCTGAGAAAACAAATTGTCTGATGAAACTTGGTTACTTGGAGAATGATCTTCAAAACCTTGGGAACCTTGGTCAGAGTGGGGTAATGGAGGAAGGGGAGTTGCTGTAGAAACTTCTTCATTCGATTGATTGAAAGGAACGACTGACCGTTCTTCAGAAACAACAGGAACGACCGACCGTTCTCAGAAACAACAGGAACGACCGACCGTTCTTCATCTTTTTCATCTTCAGCTTTTTCGTCCCGTTCTCCATCTTTTTCATCCTCTTGGCTTCCACTGACCATCTCTTCAAAATAGCTAAACTTCTCCCCCCCTAAAGAGAAGTGTCGGTGGGAGAAAAATAGCAGGTACCCTCGAAGAAAGTAACATCCATAGTAACATAAAACTTTTTTGTGGGAGGATGAAAACACTTATACCCTTTCTGATGAGTCCCATACCCAACAAAGACACATTTTAAGGCACGAGCCTCCAACTTAGAGCGTTGGTTCTTGGGAACATGAACAAAGGCTACACACCCAAAGACTCTAGCATGTAGGTTATGAAAAGAAGGAATGCTAGGGAGACATGTGTGGAGAGTACCTCAAATGGGATTTGGCCCTGAAGGACACTAGAAGACATACGATTGATAAGATGAGAAGCAGTGAGAACAGCTTCTCCCCACAAGTACTTGGGTATATGTGCACTAAAGAGGATGAAGCGGGCAACATCCAGAAGATGACGGTTTTTACGCTCAGACACGCCATTTTGCTCAGGTGTTTGTGGACAAGTTGTTTGGTGGACAATGCCTTGTGCCTGGAGATAATCCTGAAACTCATGACTCATATACTCCCCCCCCCCCCCCCCCCCCCAAATTATCTGAACGAAAGACCTTAATTTGACCGTTGTTTTGAGTGTGAATCATGGCTTGAAAGGCTTGGAAAGCTGAGAAGACAGCATATTTAGATTTAAGTAAAACCACCCAGGAAACTCTAGTACAATCATCAATAAATAAAACAAACCAACACATACCAGTAGGAGTAGGATCACGGGAAGGTCCCCAAACATCTGAATGAATCAACTCAAAATGGGTAGTACTTTTATTGACAATACTTAAAGGATAACTAACACGATGGCTCTTGGCCAAGACACAAGTTTCACATCTAAGAGAAGAATCATTAATGCCCAAAAACAAAGAAGGCATAGACTTTTTCATGTTACTAAATGCAGGATATCCTAAGAGACAATGCCATAACCACAGCTCACTCAACTGCTCAGAACTCGAAATCAAAGCGACTGGGGCCATCTTCCCTGGTTTCTCCCCTGCATACATCTGGTCCAAATGAAACAACCTCCCCCTCAGATCTCCCCGACCAATAGTCTCCTTGGTAAGAAGATCCTGAAACACAACATACATAGGAAAAAAGGTCACAGAGCACTTAGCTTCAGCATTTAATTGTGGTACAGATATCAAGTGGTGAGATAAAGAAGGAACATATAAGACATTATGGAGCTCTAATGTAGGTGTAAGTCTAACCGAACCGGTTCCTAACACAAGGAAGGCTTCACCATTTGCATTGGTAACTTTAGACACAGGTGGTGGTGACAAGTGGGTAAAATAGGATTTATCATAAGTCATATGGTCTGATGCCCCAGAATCAATGATCCAGGTATCTTCCCCAACAAAATCAGAAATATGTAAAGCAACACCAATCTTACCACGTCTAACCATGGATACAGATGGATTACCAGCAGCAGTTGTGTGATCTCGCCCCTCCACACCATCGTAATCAGAATTTTGGACTAAATGAGCTGTAGCACGTCCTTGTTGATTAGGTGCTGGTTTTCCCCAAGATGCAGGATATCCATTCAGCTTGTGACATTTAGCTTTAATGTGGCCTAGCTGTTTGCAGTAGTTGCAGAAAGGACGATTGCCAGTAGGTGATGTAAAGCTAGACTAGGGACGCAACTGTTGAGTATGTGGTGGCATATATTTAGGTGGTGTAGGATTAGACTGAACTGTAAGACTAGACAATTCATAGTGAATTGCCTCAGCACTCTCTAGTTGAGCCTCATCCTTGCGAATATAGGCAAAGGCTCCATCAAGGGAAGGAGGAGTAGCAAGCCTTAACAACTCACCTTTTGCACTAGCATGCTTGGAATCAAATCCATTCAAAAATATGTGCACCCGCAACAAATCTTTCTCCTCATTGTGCAGCTTGATATCATCAGCATTCTTCATCTTATTAGGGCGCCTCTGATCAATCTCCAACCAGATGTTCTTCAAAGCAACAAAGTAAAGGGACACACGTCCATTCTGAGTCATCTTGAATGCATTGGCATGGAGTTCATGAATCTGAGCAAAGTCAGAATCATTGAGATACAACTCTTTCAAAGTCTTTAATATCTCAGCAGCTGTCTCGCATCCAATGATCAATTGAACTACCTCATCGGTCATTGATTTGTAGAGGATGGACATCACAGACCCATTTGAGTTCTCCCACTTTCCAAACCCTAGGTACTTCTCATCTGGTGCTTCAATTGTGCCATTCACAATGCCGGAACAAACCGCTCACTCATTGTCTCAAATTCTGGGTTGCTGTCTGAACATGGATAAATTGGGTCCATCGCTGAAAAAGTCCATTGGAGCTTTTCAATGACGCTCTTGGAGCTTTTCAGATGCTACAGCGCACCTTTGGGATTTTCAATGACGCTCTTGGAGCGATCAATAGCCAAGATGTGGTGGTGAAAAAGGTTGGTGAGATGAAGCTTTTGGTTCAGCTGAAAATAGGTGGGCTCTGGACTAAAGGTGTGATTGTCCATCCCTGTGTGGAAGGCTCAGCTCTTGATGAGATCAAGAAACTCGGCAGTGATTATGGTATCACTGTCCAGTGAGTGTCACCAACTAGGCTTTTTTAGACTTCTACTTTTATTCCGGTTTTGTGCAAGGTGTGCCTTGCTTACCGTTATGTAATAATTAATTTGCACTCGGGTTTTTTGCTAGACACTTCCTATGTTAGTTTTATGCAATACTTTTGGTTCTGGTATCTTTAGTTCTTTACTGATGCATGTTGGATTTCTTTTTTTCTTTTTTTGTTTCTTTACTGGTACCTTTGACACCTTCTTGACTTCATCTAAATTCACCGAATTGTTCAAATCCAATTTACTGATTACTTGCCATAGGTAGCAGGCCAAAATTTGTAATATAAGTAAATATTGTTTTATGATAATACCCACAAATATCGTGTTGGAGAAAGCTCCGTTGTGATGAAAACAAAAAAATATCAAAAAATGAAAAAGCAAGTGAGACGAGAAAAATGACCCTTAAATCCAAACAAGCCCTCAAAGAATTTAGTTGTAATGTTAGTTTCATTACTAAAAACTGTAAATAACATCGATTGAAACAAAAACCAAGTAATAATCAATTAGTACGAATTGGCTAATAATACAATCACTACTCTCGATGATAGTTTCAGCACTACACTTACTACAGACAAACAAACTCTATAGTTGAAGGCACCATCCTTTTAAGCTGATGCATGGCATGATCTCTTGCCTTCTTACTCTTCTCAACTCTTCTATCTGGTATCGTATGATAGCAAGACCAATTCTCAGGCTCAATAGGATCGATAACAATTTTCTCAAGTGCAACAGCATTCTCTACTAAGTCCATGACATATTCAACAATATGTGGTCGACCACGATATCCTATTATTTCTACTACCTTCAGACAATGATGTGGCCATTTTGGAGCTTTTTCTAGTTTCATTGGCATTCGCTTGTCCAAATATTCTGTATCTCGATCTTCAGCAGGATAGAAGCACAACTGTGGCCAAAAAAACATTACAATAAGTTATTCACTACACACAACAAGAACCATTCACCCCGCAATTGTGGAGTTGAAACCAATCAATCTACAAACGCGTGAGATATACATATCAATCTCCTAGCAGATGAAATCAGAAATAGGTAAATGGGGATGAATAGAAGATAAACATATAGGTAATAGCCAAATGTGGGAACAGATATACCTTCAAGACAAGTCTCTGCAGGTGAGGAGATGCCTTGATCAAAGTAGCTAATCGGCTAAGTTTGGAATAAAGTTGAAAATCGTGATGATAAAAAGAATCTGCATTAACCTCTAGTTCCAAAAGCTTGAGACTTGTTAAAGCAGGCAACGCATTAATCCCCTCAAAGAATTTCTGAAAGAGAAACAAAAATAAATAAGTAAGGAACATACATAACCAATCCAAGAAACACAACGAAATGTAAAACCAAAACGGATTGATATACTAACCAGTCCAATGAAATGAGTAAAGACTTATGGAATCTAGACATTCAGATATAAAACAAGCAATTTTTCATCATCAAGACAAGATATTTCCCCAATCAGACAGAGACTAGAGATAGGATAAAGATTATATTATCAAAATACAATTTTTTTTCATCAAAGAATTAAAACATCAGATCTTATATACTAAGTTGGCATTAAAGAGTAAAGGATTTTTATGATTCCCAATGATTTTCTAGGTACCAAATCCTAATAAAAACCGAGGCCTTAAACACCTGCAGACAAATCAATTCTACTGCTTGATTCAGTTATGAACCTCCATGACGCTCTTAGCTCTGCGTTTCGTGTACCCTCTGATGTTGTAGTCCGTGACTTTGCTCAGCAGTTTCAATGCCATCAAGGAGTTTGGTGATACAAATTGAACTGAGATAGCCAGCAGAAGAGGAATTCAAGATGACATTGTTGTCAAGCAATCGAGCTTTGAGGACAGGGATCGAGAATCGTTATCAAGGAAACTACTTAAAGGAATATGGAGACATTGAATTATATAAATGACGTCAGATTACTGCAGTTCTCAATGGACAAAGTTTGAAGGGAACTCAAACCTCCAATTGCACCATCTGGCATCGAGATTATACTATGACAGTCACTAATCTCTAGTGACTCCAGAGCTTTGAGGTTCTGCAAACTCTCTGGCAGAGAGGACAACTCATCACACCAACGAATGGTTAATGATTTCAGCGCAGTGAGGTTTCCGATCTCCAAAGGCAGGGAACAAAGCTTAGGGCAAGATAAGACCTCCAGAGAAGACAGATTAGATGCAGAAAGCCCTGGTGGTAGAGAGCGCAGCTCTGGAAGTTTTTCTAATACAAGCACTGTCAGCAAAGTTAAACCTCCAATGAAGATTGAAGATGGATTACAATCCCGCAGCTCCAAATGTTGAAGAGACAAACAAAATGGTATATGTGTCAACTTGGGACACCTATTTATGGTTAACTTCCTCAAGCTCGGAAATGCATTTTCATTATTTGCACTCGACCAGGTTTCCAAGTTCGGAAAATCACTGAGCGATAGTTCTTCAAGCGATGAAAAGCATATGTCTGTACTATCACCATAGAACTCAAAGCCAATGCGTGTCACGCTCTCCATTCCATGCAGAGAAAGAGTCTTGAGTAGAAGAATATTCCCAAGGGCTGGAAGATATTCACAGTTCTTACAATTGGACAAATAAACTGCAATTAGATTTGGGAGAGTCCAATCTGGAAATCTGATTCCTGGATAACCATGTATAGCTTTTTCAAATTCTTGTGTGGTTTCAGGCCATCAAGAATTTCTACCGCCTCTTCAGCATCAGGTTCATGCCACCGTACCCCTGCTTCGAAAAAAAACCTTTTGGCTGGGGACTTGGCTAGTTTCTTCAATGATTTTTTGATTTTTTTCCTGCCGTTCACATCTTCAAAATCTCCCCAATATAATCCCAACGACTCAAGATTTTCTTTCATCTTCAGTCCAGATGATTGAGCTCCAGTTGCATTTCTCACATTCTCCAAGTGTGTAATATTCAACTCCCCCTAAAGATTCAAATTCTCTAGTACACCAAGATCACCGACCCTCTTGTGAACGAAATATAATGGCAGTGTCTGAAGTTGAAGTAACATTTTAATACCAGGAGGTATATACCACAAGCTATCACATCCAGCTATATTGAGATGTCTTAGGCCGGTCATTACTTCGAAGTCTGGCAAGACTCTAAGATTATGACATCCAGAGAGGTTTAAAGTCTGCAATGAACAGAGATTCCTTGTGGTTGCCGGCAACTTGGAGATAGGTGTATAAGACAAGTCGAGATACCTCAAACATATCAACCCACCTATTGATGACGGCAAAAAATGAACATCACAGTTGTTTAAGTCCAGCACACGCAAGTATATACAACTTAATAACATTTTACTACTGTCTTTTAGAAGTCCATATTCTCCAATCAATAAGACAGTTCGTAAATGTTCTGCTTCAAAGAGAGCTTCTGGAATTGTAACTTCCCTGTATTTATAAATAATGGATGAGCGGCGAATTTGTGGTGGATTACTCGGTGGAAGACCTTGTTCAAGCATAACGGATTCATTTCCAGAAACATATCGTGCAAGGTCATGAATGACATCATTCATTTTGTATCCAACTGTGCTGCCACCATCACGTAACTCTACTTCTTGAAAGAAAGACATCCACAGAAAATCAGAAAAGTATTCATCACCAATGTCTTCCGGTCGCTTGCTACCTTCTTCTAGAATTAAGCCTTCTGCCATCCACAAGAGAACTAATTTATGCTTCTTGAATTCATAATTTTTAGGAAATATGGAGCAGAATGCAAAGCATTGTCGAAGATGTGATGGCAGATGAAGATAACTCAACATAAGCGCTGGTAAAATTCTTTGTTTGCATCCTTCTACTTCCCACAGTTCACTATTTTGCATAAACAACCATTGCCGTTCTTCTCTTTTAAAGCGCATAACACTTCCCAAACTTTTGGCTGCTAATGGTACACCACCACATTTCTTCGCAATCTTCTTTCCAATCAGGCAGAGGTTGGGATACTTCTCTTCTTCTCCTCGTCCAAAAGCTCGTTGCATGAACAAAGCCCAGCAGTCATCCTCCATCAAACCCTTCAAATAATATGCCGAAGTTGGGGAGTCCATCATGAATGGGACTTTTTTATTGCGGGAAGTGATAATGATTTTGCATCCATCAACACCTCCTCTAAACAAAGGTCTTAGTTTGTCCCAGTCATCTTGATCTTCAGTCCAAACATCATCCAACACAATTAGATATCTTTTGTTGTGCAGCAAATGCCAAAGCCGAGCTTGAAGTTAGTCACTCTCCGAGAACTTGCAGTCTTCCCTTGTTATAGACTCAATAATTGACTTCATGATCTTCTTGATATTGAAATCATCCGAGACAAAAGTCCACAGCCTAACATCAAAATGTTGGATTACCCGCTCATCATTATATGCCAACTGAGCAAGAGTCGTCTTGCCAATTCCTCCAATACCAATTATCGGAATACACATAGCATGACCATCCTGGTGACACTCAGAAGATAGTAACAGTTTCACTAACTCCTCTTTGTCATCAGCTCTTCCATATATTTCTGACTCCACAACAAAAGAGCTAGTCTCCCTTTTATCAGATTGCCTATCTACTGTACGAGGCTCTCGAAAATTAAACTTCAATAGACCCTCGTTTACTGTCATTTCTAATGTCAAAAGCATCTTTCTGACTTTGTCAGCATCTATGGATTTTGAAATTGCTAAAGTCCACTTACCTTTTCCAGGACTCATAGTTCTTCCTTTGGCCGTAACGAAATCCAGAAGGTCATCTGTTGGAAAGTTTAGCAGAATCTGTTAGAATCGCTGTCAATATCTTTGCATTCATTTTGTATCATTCAGCATCAATCATCTAGGATAGTTTTCCTTTTCTGTCTCCTTGCTTTATGGAGAATCTTTATTGTAATGGCTGTATATATTTCACACCGATGAATAGAAAGATTTATTCCAGCAAACTATCTTTTTTTATTCATCTCTTTCATTGTTATACAGCGACAAGTGTGGCCCGTGACCCACCATTGTACCGATACTGTCCCAACTTAGGCCCGTGACCCACCATTGTACCGATACTGTCCCAACTTAACCACCAGATAGGTGTTGGGTTTTAATCATAAAAGGCCTCGGTACAATTGGGTGAGATCCACCCACTTATAAGTTATATTTTTATTTGTCACTTTTCCAATGTGTGATCTTTCCTCTCCAAACACGCCCCCTCACATGCAACCTAACTCTAGGTCTGCACGTGAAATTAATTAACAATCCAATTCCCACATTGGAAATTGGGACACAAGCCTCATATCAGAGACTTGGTCAATACAATCCAAGGCCCACATCGGACACTTGGTAACAATCCGATCGGAATTTTTCCGATGGCAATATAAGGAACCCAAATTCGGGCCCATGATAATTGGAGATGTAATTGGAGAGGGACCCGCTCTGATACCATGTTATACAGCGACAAGTGTGGCCCGTAACCCACCATTGTACCGATACTGTCCCAACTTAACCACCCGATAGGTGTTGGGTTTTAATCATAAAAGGCCTCGGTACAATTGGGTGAGATCCACCCACTTATAAGTTATATTTTTATTTGTCACTTTTCCAATGTGGGATCTTTCCTCTCCAACAAGCATCATGAGCTGCGTTCTTGAGCTTCGACAGCCAAAGCCGGACGGCTTTGTTCGTCAGTTGTTGCTCCTCTGCATCTTCAAGAACAGCTTGAACCATGACCAAGGCATGTTGTAGGCTCTGGAGGTTGTCCTTCATGTCCCAGATATCAGCAAGCTTTTGTAGGACTGGGGATGCTACTCTGTCAAAGATCACTTGCAAAGCTGGTGATAAAACTACGTCTGCCATTTTTAGCAGCAACAAAACCAGAACAAGGCTAAGTTGAGAATGGTTGATATGCTTGGGTGAGTTGGGTCAGGTGCATGATTAACTTTGAAAATCTTCTTCCAATTAAACCTTGACACGAACTCTGGTCCGGATGTATAATGTCAAACATTTAAAACTGAAGAAGAAAAAAAGTGTCATGTCTTTGTCGAAAAAAACAACTAGAATGAATCTCCTCGGAACATCTAATAAAATTAGAACCATACAGTGATACAGAAATGATCTAATGCTTTATGTAGTGACCACATAAGTATCTGGTAACTGATGCGCTAATTCAAGTTGTACGAAAACAATCTTTACTATAGAAATCCTTGCGCAACTTACTCCCGCCAAAACCAGCTATCTCAGTGAGAACAGACAATAAGGGGGTGTGCAACTATCAACTATATTCCAACTAGGAGCCCATCTCATCATACTGCCTATACTACCATTTTGCAAAAGAAGATTTCTTTATTGGATCTATTTGTTTTCTGAAAGAGAAAATGGACTCCATTGTACTGCTTCAGAAAATTTTTGGGGTTCGTCTACAAGGTTTGCTTTATTTTGTGATTTCTAAAGAACAAGTCTTGTGCGTAAAAGTTTTGATCTTGGGTCGAATGACCCAAAACCCATTTAGTTTCGACCCACCCAAAGCCCAATACCCTCCCATTCATCTCCTCTGTTTCACTAAAAAGACCTTCTCCCTCTGCTTCGTTCTTTCTCCTGCCACCACAGCTAATAGGTATGTTGCTCTGCCGCTCCATCTCTGTAATTGAATTTTTGGGGTTTTGTGTGTAAATTTTCACTTGGGTTTGTTTCAATCCAGAAATTGAACAAACCCATCTCATGAGTTGTAGCTTTTGCTTCAGTGGTGCTGCTAGAATTGAGAATTGAAGAATGGACGATAGCATGAAGCAATTCCAGAAAATCTTAATTGAGCATGAGACTCAAGCTGAGCAACTCTTTCTAGCCAAACACCAGGTAATTCATACTTGTTACTCTAATGATTTAATCGTCTGCTAAATAGGGCATCTCATATTTACATTGGAGAGTTTGATATAGAATTGGGGTACTTGTATATGGGTTTCCTGGTTTTTTTTTTTTTCTGTCTCAGGCATGTAGTTTTTTATGGAATTGGTTGTACCCAAGGTTTTGTTTGCATTCTTATCCTGTTAGTCATAACTTCAGGCCATTGATGGAGTTATAAAAAAATAAAAATAAATCAGTTTTAATTAAAGAGTGATGGTCTTGTTATTAAGAAAGTGGAGGGGTTATGATGTTTATCTTGAAATTTGCAGCTGGTTGAAAATGATAGGGTGAGGAATGGGAACAGAGAAGCACTTACATCTTTGAGGAAGATAGCTCGAACAACGAAAACTAGTGTTCCATCTCCTTTTGAGTCGATGATGAAGGAGATTGGGGGAACTCAATCAAGACCCCTGGTGAAGGAGGTATGCCCCACCTGTGGCAACCATGACTCAAATGAGCGCTCATGGATGATGTTCCCTGGAACTGATGTCTTTGCTAGGATTCCATTTCATGCTGCCCATACCATCTTGGAGAAAGGTTTTTTCTCACACCTCTTTCTCTTTATGCAATTATTTGGAAAGATAAACCAACAATATTAGAAAGAAGTACACTACTTCATATCAACTCTAAAAAATTATTTTACTGAGATTTTGTTCAGTTGGTTAAGAAGCTGGCATTGTCCATAATCAGGTTTGGATTTTTGATTTAAAACTTGGTAGGCTTTCTATTAATGGGATTAGAACAGTCATTGTTCTGGTTTGGTCGAATACATTCTTTTTGTGAAGATTGTGCACTACTCAAGTTAACACTACCTCATTCCAACTATTTAGGATTAGATCGAAAACCTTTTCATTATGATGTCACGCTCTTCTACCTCTGCGGGTATAGGTGGAATAGGTCTAAGATTTTTATTTTAATTCTTTCTTTTTTTCCAATTTTATAGGTTTAGGGTGTTAGTTTGAGTTCTATCTGGTGATTCTGGTGTTAAATGTTCTATTAAGTGATGGTATAAAGACTGGGTTGAGAATCGATGAAAAGGCCTAAACTTTCAAATACGGGGACCAGAATTTCTACATTCACTTATTCTCCAATATCAGCACTCACTTATTGTGTCAGACAATAGTTCTGTTGTGATTGAAACTCAGGTATTTAAGTGAAGGAAATAGTAGATGGAAAAGGGAGTTTTGATGGGTACCTAGAACACTCTCCATCATAAGGAAGGAATCAAATCAAGCAACAAAAGGTGTAGAGAGATGGAACCATCTTTAAAAGAAAAATAAAAGTTGATAGACTGATTTAACTCATGAAGCTGTAGAATTGTCTTCCATTCGAAACATCTACAGTTGATTATAAAGTTGTCATTGCAAAATCCATTAGTTTCCCAAAAGGAAGATATGCTTTAGATTAATATAGAATAATTCAAATAGTTGATGGGAGGGATCTATTGGTCAGCAAACTTTCGTTAATAATTAGGTTTCTTAGTTCCTACTTGACAGTTTTCAGAATCTGTTATTGTGTTCCTACTGGTTATGTATAATTTTGTAACTTTACTTTTTGATTGTTGGGACTTGGGAGTAATTCACTCATTTGTCGGATGAACATTAGCGCTGTGACAAATCTGTCTCTCATTACTTAATTCCTGCCTAAAAGTTTTCAGAATCTGTGATCGTGTTCCTACTTCTGTAACTTTACTCTTGAGGCTTGTTGGAGTGATTTTTTCAATTATTAGTTGAAAATTACCACTGTGACAATTCTGTCTCTCATTACTGTAAAAAGCTCAGCAGTTGTCAATTTTTGTCACGTGTGTTTATCGGGCGTGTTCCTTCTCATAGTTAGCTGTGTTTTTTAGTATAATTACACTTCATCTTGTTTCCATATTGAACTTCTACTATTGTCCGTCAATGCAGATCAAGAACAACTCGACTTTGATTCCAGAAGGCTACAGAGCACTATGAAGGAGAAATCTCTTGTGCTTTCAGAAACAGGTGCCCTTGCTGACAAGATCTGTCCTGGTGTGCTAAAATCCTTGGTAACCCTCACAGACAAACCTAAGTGAGTTCGCTCAGCTTGATGGTATCATCCACTTTCAGTTTACCCTCATCCACTCCAATTGCACGCCAAGGAGAAAGGAAGAAAAATTATCTCCCCAACAGCATCAGTAGCATAGCTTGTGTAGATTAGTGTTGTAATTTTTCAAGTCTTTGCTACTCCTACTGCACCTAATGTCAGCATTCACCTAAGATGGGGATTAAATATTAGGGGAAATGATCATTTACCCAATTTTAGCTTAAAAATTGCCCACTTATCCAAACACTCTAAGAGAATGCCCACTTACCCAACACTCTAAGAGATTATTTCCCTATTATCCAATTAAGTATTTTTTTATATTCTTTTTTATTTATTTTTGAGACAATTTTGCCCTATCCTTCTTTGTCACTTAGATAGAGAAGTGATAGGAGACCTTGCTGAACTCCGGTGACCAGTGACCGGCCGCGGACTCCGGCGACCGGTGATCGGAATCTGGCGACTGGTAACTGGAATCTGGCGACCGGTGACCGGAATCTCGGATCCGGCTACCGGGACCGGTGACCGGATTCCGGCCTTCTGATTTTATTACCCCCCAATAATACCCAGTAATCATATTATTGCCTCCCAATAACAAGTTTATTGGGGATCAACAATTAGTGAAAAATGAAGATATTTTGAATTTTGAAAGCTTTCGGAGGTTTATCCAAATAAATAATTTTATTATTGCTCCCCAATAATCTTATTATTGCCCTAATAAACATTTTATTGCCCCCCAGTAATCTTTTTATTGCCCCCTATTAATCATATTATTAACCCCAATAATTTTTTTATTTCTACATATTTTCTCATACTTTTCAATGCAAATCAGTAATCACATATTCATATTATGATCCCTTGGCAAAACCCTAATTTGGGTCTTTGTCTCCTCTCATTTGCTCTATTATATTCCCTCCTTTCCCAGCCAACTTCCCACATGCATTCTCGACACCACAAGCCTTGTATAGACACGTGTCCCACCACTTCTCTACCACCTCCACTGTCGCTGTACTCATCCTCCTCATTGGCGTCGACGATCTCACTCTCCAGAATCCACTCGTGAATAAGAAACAAAGCCTCCTGCTGCTGCTGCGCCTTCATCGCCCTACCTTCTCCTCCCTCGTCCATCGTCCAGGTCTGCTAGGATTGCATGCTTTCGGGCCCACCCAACTGCAACAACTTCGGATCTGCCGACATCATGCCCCTTCGGCCTCTTCGCATTCACCGCCGACAGCTCCATCTCCGTCCTCTGGTTTGATGCCGACACCAACAACAACTCCCGCCGCGCCATCCAGGACCTCTGCTGGGTCTAGGCCCGACCCGATTCCTTCCCTCGCCGCCATCTCCAGATTCTCCTCCCTCTTCCTCTACGCCTCCTCCACTGGCCGCTGCTTCTGGAAATAGGAGTGATCCGTTCAGCAGTGATCCGTCGATTCTAACCATTTATGCGTCGTCAGAATCAAAGGCTTCTTGCTCTCTGTCATCGTTTTAGGCGAGAGCGAGAGAGAGAGAGAGAGAGTCTAAGAGGAGTGTAATTTATTAATTAAAATGAGGGCAAAACTGTCAATAGAAGTTAGATTGGGTAAATGGGGTTAAAAAAACTCTTAGTGGAGTAAATGATCAATTTTTATGCTGAAATTGGGTAAGTGGTCACGGCCCCTAAATATTAATGGTAGATATTGTCACATACTTGGTATATGTGGCAGTTTGAAAACATTGCATACCGCTTTTGAGTTTTGACACTTTGTGGCATTGGAAAATTAGATGTTATAACTTTCTTCCATGAGTCCTAGTGTTCAAGTTGCTATGTTCGTGATTACGTCCAGTTTGCCACTTAGATATCGATGACAACTCAATGGTTCCCATATGGTTCCCATATAGCTCTGGAGTTCATATGCATGTTTTTCATGATGCCTGCATATTAGTGCATCCTGTTTTCTTTTGGGGTTGTTTGTCCTCTGAGTGCCAAGTTCACTATCCCTCTTACCAAGAAAGAATGGTGTCAGGTTAGGGGACCATTTTTTTTCTTGGTTTTCAGGGACCATTTTGCTTCATATGTTCACTGGCTTTGTGGAACTTTCGTGGGCACTGCCATAGTATTGGTTATGAACGTAAATTACAATGACGGAAATTTTATTATAGACGACACACACTGGTTTTTCCCGTCAAAATTTCGTGAAAGTTTCCGAAAATGATGAGTTTCCCTTGTTTATTGGCTGGTATCACAGATTTTGAATTCCCCCCATATTTATCTAGGTATTGATACTGTAAGGAATTAGTACTGTACTAAAGGCTACAATGGTTGTATAATTTTATGAACACTCCTCAATGCAATTGGATGTGTGTAGTGGAGATTTTAGTGAATTGAAATCTGGGTCGGTATAGTCAGCTCAAATCTAAATTTAACAGAAGGTAGAGGCGTATGTACTGTTAGCATTTGAGAAGGTAACTCCCATCATTTGATTATTCCTTCTTTCTGCCACATTAAAAATGCTCATACCCATAAGATAATCTCATTTTTTCCCTCATCACTTGGGCTAACCTTTTCATTTTAAAAATAAAATTATATATATATATATATATATATATATATATATATATATATATATAAAGCTCAAAGATTATGAGAAGAGAATGAAGTGAGTACGAGAAAAGCCAAAACTTCTTTCAGCTTACAACTACTCTATTCGAGAGAATATCACTTGCCAATTGCCAACTGAATTTTTTTTTTTTTTTTTTTGCAATAAATGAAAGTACTTTTGACATGCATAACTTCCGGACAGTAACGTATCAATTGAAGCGGGTTTTTTTTAATTACAAAATAATTGGAGAGATGAAGGCTATCATGCACCTCCGAATAAATGAAATGTGACAGGTATCTGTCTCCACGGCACTTACAGATTGTTCGACCAGACGCAGAACTGTTAGCAGCAGAGATCGAATTTAAATTAGAACTCAACCACAAGCACGCTCATACTAAAATACTAACTGAACCAACCCTCGTTGGTAAAGAAATATCCTTTTCCTCCCCTAATGATATCAATCATGTTTCTCAATTTCTGTTTACCATGTTATAGTTTATAATGATTTCCTCTCAGCCTAGTGCCTGCCTATGAGGCAACAAATATCAGAAATAGATGTCAGATATAACCCAACTACTGCTATTTTCGTTGCAAAGATATGAAATATCAATTCCTCACATAAAATTATAAAATTATTTATTTGCCAAAAGAAAATAAACCAATGACTTTGATCATTGACATACCGTACACTAGAGTCAACTTCGTTGTCAGCCCGTCCCCACCCGACTGTAACTCTCTGACACCTCTTTAGACTCTGCTACCTCACCCTCCCCGACACGTGTTACTCCCAAGCCCATCTCCGTAATTTCACAGCTTTTCGATGGACCAGCGTAGGAGTACGAAATACTATGCAGCACCCGGGATAATATACGGTGTACGATGTGGATACGATCATCTGTTTCATCTGTACTTGGCTTGCTTATTACCCTTATGACCTTCCTTTTTTCCCCCATTTTACAGAAGAACCTCGCACATCGGACTCCAACGTCAAGAGGTGTCCAAGGCTAGCACTACTAGTGGTGCCGCCGTTACCGCCACTGCCACAATACTTCCCCGACCGCTGCCACCACTGTTTATTTTTAGATTATTATATAGGAAAATCAAAAATAAGAAATTATACATTATGTAAAATTCTTTTATGCTTAATGAGGATCCAACAACAAATTTTGCAAATTTCAGAAGTATATTGTTTATATTTCTTTTAAATTACATCATTCAAGTATAAACTCTTAAATGAGACTGTTGAGATGAGCTTGAATTTGGAGGAAGCAGTTGAAAACAGTATTTAAAACAACGAAGTTATAAATGTTGGCTTTTGTCTGCTTTAACTATGTTTACTTCATTATTGTTGTTATCATATCTCATGTAATATGAAGTATCTCTAATGAAATAAGTTCATTGAATAAAAAATAAAAAAAATAATAATCCCTCTAAATATGATTTGGTACAATCTTCGAATTACCATTGGTCTGTCACCAGTCACTAGTCACCAGTCACCACCACTGGAACGATCAACACCCTAATCACTGCCTTGCTCCCACCATAACAATTTCACTACAAGGGTTGGCAAGAATTAGCATCTCTTCCTTTTCAAAAAAGAATTAGCATCTCGATGCTAACTCCCACCGTTTTCTCTACCATGGCCTATTTATCTAAACAAGTGGATAACCCAACTAAGCATAAGAATAGTAACTTTTTCTCCGAGATGGAACCTATTAGATAGGGTTTCATGCCTCCAAAAGAATCCAAGAAAATCTCATATATATGTTATATTCCGCTAGATCTTAAGACAAGATATTCATATCAACTTTAGTCACTGCTTTAGTTGAGAATAACACAACTCATTTGATCAGTAGTAACACACCAGTGCCCTCAAATTCCAATTTTAATTATATTTCTTGTGTTATGGTAATCTCTCCGGCAACCTAAGAGAAAATGTGCTACTACGTATACCATAATTTTTGTATTGTTAATTTTATATTCATAATATGATAGGATTAAATATTTTTTCCATTTATCCGTGTGAAAATAGGACTATTGAAATAATCTATAAAATAATCTTGATGAATTTAAAGTACTAGATTTTTTTTTTTATCATATTACTAACCAATGTTTTGTTAGTCAAACTCACGACCTCCCACTTACAAATATGAGACTTATGTCATTAGACCAAATAGTACTAGGTAGTACTAGAGACTTTGTAGCCCTAGCCTCTATTAGTTAGGGGCATTTACCTTTCACATAATTATTTCATTTATTTGAGTACAACTGAGAACCTAACAAAAAAAACGAATCTTCTCCTTTCTTTTACATTTAATCGTTTGTCGATCACTGTCTTAGTATTATGAAAATTGCCATTGCAACAAAATATCCAAACATGTTTTCCTAGACATCGCTTTCCCTTCTCCTGAAGTGATGAAACATTTATAGGTGGATGGGGTGAAACCCAAAAGATATCTACAATGCTTTACGTTCAACCATTCATTCGTTTATCTCTTACTTTTTCTTTGTTATATTTCATATCTAACTTGACTCATTCTAGAGTCTAGACTCGTTGCAAATTACAACCCAACCATTCTTGACCATATCGACTTACAAGAGCAAATATGGAGAAAGGGGTTGATTTGATTACAACTTTATATACTTTTTAATTTCCCCCCTTAGACCCCTGAAATATTTGAGAAATTACTTTACTTCTTTGCGGGTTGAATGTAGGCAAGTGAATTCTCTGTGATTGTCGAAATTGTGTTCAAGTTTGGTTCTTAAAAAATAATTAAGTAATTTAAAAGTTGTATTCCAGGTTTATACTTGCCATGTTTCCACATTCAGAAAATACAATGAAGCAAGAACAATTGGTGAGCATTAACCAATCCTATATATAAATGAATTTCATTTGGCTATTAAGAAATGAAGCTTTTGAAGGAAGCCCTAATGAAAATAAAATGAATCTTCTTATCAAATAATGCTTCTATGAAATTTGAATAGAATATTGCAAGGAACATATGTAAGTTCTTTAAATACATATGTCAGTATAATAAACTTTGATAGTTTATCCTTTTTAGTTTCTCTTAATTTCTGAAGCATATGCAGGTGCATTTAATTTGGAGCTAGCTTTCTCAGTTTCTCCCATATGACACCAGTGTACGTGACTTCAGCAATTGATACTCTCAGATATTCTTGATGTATTTCCTTTTTAGTTTTACCTTTTTTTTTTATCTAAAATAGCAAATTTAATTTCAGCTTTACCCCAACAGTTTGTACCTTCATCCTAATTCCTAAACTCATTTACTTCACCCTGAAACAATCATAAAGTCATCTGAAATTGGTAGTTAGTTGCCTTACCTCCTTTACTTGTGGCATGTCCACTATTATGGACATGGATAAGTTATTCTCTTGTAAAAAAGGTTACAATAATAATTATGAAAAAAAAAATTGGAACACATGCCAATAGTAGTCAGTTTTATGATAAACTCTCAAGGTGACCTTCTATTAGGTTTGACGCACGATGGACTTCTATATAGACACTCTCGTACGTTTTAATAATTAGATAAAACTAATTTATCACTGAATTAAGATAAAAATCACACGAGGTTGCCGAATGAGGTTTATGCCCATCTCGGGATGCTAAATAAATGAGGGGGTAGAAAGGCAACCAAATTAAGGATGAGGGTGCAAAATTTGCAAGGATGATCTTTGTGCAGCTCTATACTGTTCCAGGCAGAAGAAGATCTTTGATAAGGCCACTGGTCTCCTTCTCAGCCCATGAATTTACCTCACATCGTCCTTCCTCAAATTTCGACTCAAAATCTATTTCATTGCTTTAGAGCTGCCTTGTACGCATTTTCCAGTGCCCGTAGGGAACCAGATGCGAATAAGAGATGGAGAGTAGTCAAAAGGGTACTTGTGGAAATAAAAATATTAAAATGAATATGGGAGTGTGGTTTGCAAAAAGGGGAGTGCAAATTTCACTCCCCTAAAATATTAACCACTTATGACATTATAGAGTTAGCTCGAGAGCATATATATGGGGTGATCATAAGTTGCTAAGCACGCATAGTTGTGGAACTAATTCTTATTTTCGCTAAATTATAATTCAATTAACATTGTTAGGGGTTGCTATAATTTTTTGTGATAGTCACATAGTAATATCATCACAATAAAAGAGCAAATTTTTCTTCACAATTTGTATTTCAGAGTCACAGTAAAGAACTTGGTCTAGATGGATGTGAATAAGAACTAAAACACGTACTTCGCTCAAAATTCACATAATGAAGCAAGTTTAATTCTAAATCATATAATGAATTATTTAGATTAACGATATGTTATACTTTTCACACCAACACATAATTACTTGTGCATATTAAACATTTAATGTTTAGTTATGTCATAAGTCACTAACACGTGAACTTATCAGCTAACTAATAAGTCACGACTCACCAATAAAAAATTAGTATTGATTTAATGAAAAGCTCAAATTCATAAAAAATAAAAAATAAAATGAATCTCTACCTTTTAGAAAGAAAAAAAACAACACAGGTCCCTTTCAGACAATTGAAATTCTTCTCCAAAAATCAAAATGAAAAAAAAAAAAAAAAAGACATGAAAAGAAAAGTAAAAAGTGCAGAAAATCCTGGAAAGAGGCATAATGATCCCTCTGCGCAAACTGATGAAACTGGACAAGGGCGACACAGATCGTGGGTCCCCCGCCCCTTAATTACCACAACCGCGTCTCTAAGCCATTGCCCAGAAACCAAAAGGGGCCCCCACCGAGTCTTTTAAACTCCCAAACCCAAACCCAAAACCATCCTAACTAGTTGGACACAGAAAAATTCCAGTTGGAGTTTTTTGTTCCCAGATCGATGTGCGTGTAAGTTGTAACCGGAGCTCGGGGACAAAACGGTAATTCCAGACCCTGATCGTGATCAGACTTGGCTACCAGTACGACCAGCTGCAATCACTTCTACAGTAGTAGCAGTTCTCTCTCCTCCTCATCTCTGACCCACCAATCAACTCTCTCTGCACCAAGCCGCCTCATAACTCACTCGCTCACACTCTCTTCTTCTTCCCCCAACACACTTTGCCCTTTTCATTACCTTTTAAGCAATTCGTGCCTAGAGCCCTTAAGCCCAAGTCCTCCAAAACCCTTCCCGTAGTGAGTGCCAAGAATTGTCTGAAAATTACTATTCCTAATCCTCTCTGTGTCTCAGTCTCGCACGTACCACAAACCCATTAAAGCTTTGGAGCGAGGTTCGGTTTGGCCAGCTGAGAAACCCAACAGAGAGGAAAAACAAAGTGAGTGAGACTCTCTGTCACTTTGATGAGGCAGCAAATGGAAAAGATCTTTAGGGTTTCTCGTTTCCCAATTCCTTCTCTCTCTCTCTCTCTCTCTCGCTTTCAAAGACATCAATCGTCTTTAATCTGACACATACGAGAGTGTTTTTGATTGTTTCTTTCTTTTTCTCGGCGCAGGTTTCGAAAAAACGACGTCGGAGAGGAAATGCTGGACTACGAATGGGCCAACCCTTCCTCGGTCATGCTGGATGAATCCGAATCCGTCAACGGATCCGACCCTAACCGACACCTTCACCACCACAACAGCATTCTGGACCACTACTCCACCACTCAGGCGGCCTTCAACAACCTTCTCCCTCCACAGCCTCACCAGCAGCAGCAGCAGTCGGCCGGCAGCGCATTCGCTCACCATTTCAGCCAGGCCCAGGCCCAGGCCCACCAGGTGCACTCCCTCTTCGACCCCAGCGTCTTCGCCAGCGCGTCGTCCTACGCGCCGACTTCGGCGCACCACCACCACCACCACCACCACTCCGTGCTGACCCTCGACCCGTCCATCCCGGGCCACCACGGGCTCGTTTTGATCCCCAAGAGCGAGGATGTCTGTCCCCCCGCCGACTTCGCTACGAGAATCGGGCTCAACCTCGGCGGGCGGACCTACTTCTCGTCCGAGGACGACTTCATGAACCGGCTCTACCGCCGGTCCAGGCCAGCCGACCACGGCCCGATCAACTCCCCAAGATGCCAGGCCGAGGGCTGCCACGCCGATCTCTCCCAGGCCAAGCACTACCACCGCCGCCACAAGGTCTGCGAGTTCCACTCCAAAGCCTCCACCGTCATCGCCAACGGGTTGACTCAGCGATTCTGTCAGCAGTGCAGCAGGTTGTCACATACTCGAAATTACCGCCGCACCCTCCCTCCCAAAACTCTTTCCCCCTGTCAAAATGACGCAAATGTCCTAGGTTCGGCTACTCCACGGCCAACAGTCGGGCCGCTTTCGCATAACCTGAGGGCATTTGTGTCTGTGTACGCACCGCACTGTAGTGCATACAGTGCGGTGCGACTCTGCTTTTGCTGAAACCAGTGAGCATAATTTTGTCTGAAAGGACACGGCAGCGCCCCTACGGCGAATCAAAGGGAAAACTGTCGCTGTCCACGGCGGTGGTTGACGAGAATGCCTGTGGGATCGAAACCATGTTTGTGCATGCCAATGATTGGCTCGTCCGTACATGTGGAAATCCCGAGGGCATTTCTGTCCTTAAATTTTCAGCGACGTTATTACTATTAATCATCACAATTATTACACTTTCCGTTCACGTACTGTTTGCATTACTTTTTATAGTAAGAATTATTAGTTAATCTACAACAGTTGACTCCTGCACCATAGATTTAATGGTCAAATAGTCGTAGTTATTCTATAAAAAGTAAATTAAGTGTTTTGATTATGGTTGGGGAAATTGTGGCAGATTCCATCTTCTTGCGGAGTTTGACAACGGAAAACGCAGTTGCCGGAAGAGATTGGCCGATCACAACCGTCGCCGGCGAAAAACTCAGCAACCAAATGAAGAAAACCGCAGCTCTCAACAGCGGCCGGAAAGTACCCGGAATTCATCATCAGACAATGTTACAAGTAATTATCTTCTTCTTTTTTTTTCATTAGTACGGATATGCAAAATCATTATTTTTAATTGAACACTATCAACAAAATGTGTTATTTATAGGAGTCTGATTGTGACTTGTAGAGTCTCCGGCGGAATCTGCAGGTCATTCGTCTTCGGCTGTGACTGTGGCCGTGTCGCCGCCGCGAATGGGGTTGGATTGTTTTAGGCCAAGGCAGTATCAAAACACAACTTCTTCAGGGTCATCAAGCTCACTTTTTTTCTCAAGTGGGTGAAATGACCTCTTTCATTTTTAAGGGTTCCAAGGAAGCTAGAGCTAGTAGCCAGGAAGGAAGCAAGACTTAGCAATTTAGATAGATGAATGAAAGTAGTTTAAGTAGTTAATTTGATTGATGTCCTCGTCCATCTTTATTCTTCCCTAAATTTTCAGTCCTAGCTAGTCTGAAAATGAATTATTATGATCATGATCATTACATGTGCAGTATTGAATTGATTTGCCAACTGTGTTATTCATTATATTATTTTTGAGTAGTACGTACTGCAATTGAATGAAAACATAAATCTGGGGAAACAACAGAAGGTCGGTGAGATAAAGTAAGTTGGAAGTTTCCGAAACCGGTCGAGTCGGGTCAGTCTGTTTGTTTCCAGGTAAAGTTTGTGGTCGAGCTTTTGAGGGTTTGTCTTGGTGCTGGAATTTTCCTGGTAAATGAGGAGGTGGAAGAAGGGAGAGAGACGGGGGGAGTGAAGAAGAAGAAGTCAAGTTGTCTCCTCAATGGAAGCTGTACTAATCAGTAAGCCAAAGTTGGTTAATTATTGAACAAATGATCGATCAATCACATGGAGGGATTAAACCTCTGTTTTCGGTTTGGGACTTATCATGTCAATGTGGTTATTAATTTGCATTTCATAGATGTTGGGGGCCTACACATAACGGAGTATCACATGGTTGGATGTGAATTTTAATCATGGCATCCAATTATTTCACCATGATGTGAGTTTTCACCTGATAGGACATGGGTGAATAATTATAGGTTTTTGGTTTGGAAGTACTTTTTAGAGCAGTAAAAAAGGTCAGAATTTTCGGGGTTCGAATACACTGGAAAAATTTCAGATATGGGTAAATTTATAGGGGAAATAGGTGTCTGTTATAATTTATAGATACCTCGGCCGACAATTATTTATAAAAATAAAAATAATAATAAGTATAGAGGAAATATATTGTTATTCACATGCCTTAAAATTCAATCTCAATATCAAATAATATTTTCTTGATTTAAAAATAAAAATAAAAATATATAAAAAAAAAAACACACACCCACACAACTCCTAACTAATGCTCTCTCCTTGCAGCACCCCAAAACCCTAAAATTCAAAAACCTTGTGTTTTATCTCATTAATGTCAACGATGGATGAAATGGCGGTGCTCTTAACATCGCCCATGACTCTGGCCTTCGGCGATCCTAATTGCTACTTAGAGGGAAGCTTCTGACTGCTCGGGCTTATACTAAAAGCTCATTTAATGAATGTTTCCGCGAGCATGGCATCTTGCCAGTGAATTCAGATTCAGGAATGTGAAGATCGATACATATTCTCCTTTTCTAAACCCTCAGACCGTGCTCTGATCCTTAAAGGTGATTTTTGGGGCTTCAAACAGGCACCAATGGTTCTAGCACCCTATGATAGAGTTGCACCGATTCAATATGTGCCTTTGAGTACGCTAGAGTTCTAAATTCGAATCAATGACATAACACCAGTGTTCCAAAGTGACCGCTACATCAGCTTGGTTGGAAGCTCTCTGGGGAAGTATACTGATAACGATGGAGGTGATTTTTTTGTCAGTCGAATTCATATTCGGGTAGAAGTTGATCTCTCTCAGCCTGTTATTTTCAAAAGGAGTTTCAATGTGAAGGATAGAGTCGATTTCCATATGGACTTCTTCTTTGAGAACCTTGTTAGTTGGTGTAGGCAGTGCGGGTTACTCACTCATATGGGACTCCCCTATTAGAGAAACTATAAAGTCAGACTGGTCAAGTGCGTCACAACCTCAAAAAGGAGCTGGTGGAGGCAACAGCTCCGTCAACGCAGGCTGTTTCGGATTTGCAAGGCATGCCCTAGTTTTCATTTTTCAAGGCTCAAACTCCCCCTATGGTGGCGTTGTCACTAGCTTCAGTTTCTCAAGGCGGTTATTCCTTTTCTCTCTCTAAGCCCCGGAAACGGGTTGTGATCAAGAAGCTTGAACTATGGTGGCGTTGTCGCTAGCTTCAGTTTCTCAAGGCGGTTATTCATTTTCTCTCTCTAAGCCCCGGAAACGGGTTTTGATCAGGAAGCTTGAAGCTGGGAGTGCTTTGCCTCCAAGTTTAAGCGGTCAGAAGAGGCAAAGAGGGAGTAGGTCCTTGAGTCTTCCCCTAAGAAACCACGTCTGAGTCTGGCGATTGAGCGCTCAAACCTTGGACGCTAACAGTATAGGGTTGGCACTGGTCTCAGTCCCACAAGTTGTGATACACCTAAAATAGGCATATAAATAAATTCTTGCTATCACAATGGTTAATCGATAGTAGTACAGGAAAGAGGGTTTCTCCTGCAAAGGATTGTAGCTCAACAATTGCAAATTAAACTTTTAACAACCAAAAACTTACTAAACTGACTCTTAACAAAGATGAAAATAAAAACTATAGCTAGACTGAATCAAAAATTATGAAATTAATTAAGTTTATAAAAACTGGACACATATAAGAAGATGCATACAAAATTTGGGGTTAACTGGAGATTGTTTTCTATGCTAACCAAAAACAAAACAGGGGACAAAAGGACCTACAAAAAATAAAATATTGTTTTTGGGATTTTTGTTTTGGAAATCATATATAAGAAAACTAGCTAGAAACTACTCCACACCACTAGAAAATGACTATACCTGTGATGTATTTACTAACACGTTTCAATTCATTCGGATACCCTTACTCAAGGTAAGCCAATGATGTGTTGAACTTAACTTATTAATCTTTCTTACTTGGTATGTTAAGTGCATGATGTGTGCATCCTAACTTAACTTCTAAAATGGAACCTAGAGTGATGTTCTCGTACCGCTCTCACCTAAAAGTCATTAAGATTGAAAGTATTATGCATAAGGCTAGAAAATGTCGGTACCGATGTTGTCCTAATCTACCTAGACATTGATTAATGTGAATGGGGCTCAAGTCACTCACTGGCTACTCTAGAATGCAAGTGGACATGGATGATCATACAAGACACTCATAGCTTTACAACCTAGCATGCATACTAATGTTGCGCACAATTAATAGACATACAAAGTTGATCAATGAAATAACGATAAACCAATAAATATCCGAAATTCTTGAAACACATCAAATAAATGCCAATATCATAGTTTACATCATGTCTAGGGATTAAAGCAGCCCCTAACTATATGAAATTATTTACTCATGGTATTATAAAACACATTAAACAAAGTCATAGTTTGAAAAAAGGAGAAAAGAATCGAAACAATGGTGAAACAGGGCCAAAGAGCGATCGTTAGAATCTTGAGATCGATCACTGGCAGAGCTTTGAGCTTTACTTCTTTTCCTTGAGTTGCTTGAATGGTTTCTAGCTTCTCTTGTGCGTTGTAGGGTTTGCTTATGACGTCCAAAGCCTTTTTTGTTCTGTTCCAAGATCTTCCTTCTTGTTTTCTTGTTGGTTTCTAACTCCTTACTTCAAGGAAAAGTCATAACCAAAATTTCTGATTGGTCCAACAACAATTGACATCACTTCATCCAAATTTAGTCATTAATTTTGTAACAAATTACCACTACCTACACTTTTAGCCCATAAATTACCATCAGCAAGCTTTTTTTTTTAATTCCCATATGCTAGTGTGCAAGGCCCATGTGCAAGGTATTATCCTTTACAGTCAGATTCCTTCCCTTTTTGAATTATTTCTACTGACAAGTAAATTATGAAACTGCCCTTGTGGTTTGGATAATGTGAATTAACACGGCTGAATATCAGTAGCATTATGAAGAAAGAATATCTCTACATTCCATCTTTGTTTTTCTTAGAAACAAGTCATTTATTTAATAATTCCAAAAACTATTTGTACATATTACAATATGAAACTTGAACACTATCATTTATCTCTGGCTTTGCTGCTTCCACATACAAGCAGTAGTGTACTGATCCCCAGTAGTATATCACCCCCAGCAGTATACTGACCCTTAGTAGTGTACTGATCCCCAGTAGTATACTGATCCCCAATAGTATACTGGCCCCCAGTAGTATACTAGCCTGGCCTTCTTGCGTTTGCTCACTTTAACATTGCTTTCATTAGCTCTATCCTGCAAGTCAACCGACAACACAGAGCATAAGGGATGATAAAGTGTGCCCAAAAATGCTTTGGCGATTACAACTCTAATCTTTTCTCTTCACATATGTTGAAACAACTCTAATCCTTTCTCTTCAATAATCATAGCATTCAAACACATAAGAACTATCACTAAACATGGAGCCTAATCCTTATAGTTTCTTCCATTTCTATCTGAGTCAAAAATTGGAAAAGAAAAAACAAAAAGAAGTAGATGATATAAGCAGCAAATTTTGCAACTAATCCATGAACTTGCAATAACACAGAACCAAAAAAAGCAACAATTTTTTTGTCAAACTAACATTACACAACACCACCAATCCAATAAGAAAGTACCATAAACACAAAACTAAAGCTACTGACCCTCAATACAAAACTGATAATCAGATTATAGCTACTGTCCTACAAACGAAATGTTGCTGAGTCCTGTAGAAATAACAAACAAATTAAGATCCAAAAAGAAAGTACCATAAATACAAAACTAAAGCTACTGACCTGCAATACAAAACTGATAATCAGACTATAGCTACTGACCTGCAAACAAAATGTTGCTGAGTCTTGTAGAAATAACAAACAAATTAAGATCAGTACAACTCCACCAAATTGCAAAAGCCTCAGCATTTCTCAACCAAAATTTCTCAGCTAAAGCTACTAAGCATAATCGAATTTCGACAGTGTTGAATGCATAATCAGACTATAGCTACTAACCTTCAAGACTATAGTTACTGACCTGCCGGTGTCGAGCCCTTGCTTCGCCGCCGGGGTCACTTGCTTGGTTCTCCGCCGGGATCGCGCCCTTGCTTTGCCGCCAGGGTCGCGCCCTTACTTCGCCATCGGGGTTGTGGCCATGCTTCTCCGCCGGGGTCTCGCACTTGGTTCGCCGTCTAGGTTGTGTGCTTGGTTCTCCGCCGGGGTCGCGCGCTTGGTTCGTCGCCGGGGTCGTTCGCTTGGTTCGCCGCCGGGGTTGTTCGCTTGGTTCACCGCTGGGGTCGTGCGCTTGGTTCGTCGCCAGGTCGCGCACTTGCTTAGCCTCTAGGTCGCGCGCTTGCTTCGCCGCTGGGTTGCATCCTTGCTTTGCCGCCGGGTCACGCCCTTGCTTCGCCGGAGCCCTAGATGTTTTGATTTTCAGACGGTTTAGATTTTGGGGTCACTTTGATTTTGGGAGAAATGGTTTATATTAGTCAGTGGCATGTTTCGTAATTTCTTAATATTTGAGTGTTCTTTCTTTATGATAGGCTAATGGTTGTTGACCGCACGAGCTCCATGTTTTGGAGTCTGCTATTGGTAAATAATAGTGTGATATTGTAGTTATTGGTCATTAACTCTTAATTTTGTTGAGGAAATCCACCTTTTAAGTAGCTTCATGAATTAAGCAACCCTC
This sequence comes from Rosa rugosa, assembly GCF_958449725.1. NCBI lineage: Eukaryota > Viridiplantae > Streptophyta > Magnoliopsida > Rosales > Rosaceae > Rosa > Rosa rugosa. The sequence goes on from NC_084825.1 coordinate 30,548,502, forward strand.
GGTCTATCTAGAATCCTTATTGAATCAGAATTCCATGCACTTTCAATCTTTAAATTTTCTTTTCTACTTTGCTTTGGAAAACTTACTAAACACAAAAACAAATAAATTATCTAAATATAAAATAAACTAACAAAGAAAACATAGGGTTAAAGAATAATAATATCGCATAAAAATGCTCCTATCAAGTTGTCCCTAAGGAAACAGGGAAGCCTAGAGGCAACAAGAAAACGGACCCTGCTGCAAAGTCAAGCCCAGTGAAGGTGAAGGTGTCACAAAAGAAGCACAGAGCTGCAAGTCAGAAGAAGAAGAAGAAGAAAGCGGGAGAGGGTGAAAATGGTTTGCCTTTGTTTTCTTTCCCTAAAGAATCTAGTACCTCCAACCCTTCAGAGAAGGTGATTGTTCTTGCTTAGTGGGTCGAGTTTGTCTAGTCTATTTTAATTGAAGTTCTTCCATGGAAGATCCCACAAGATACTAAAGAGAGACCAAAAGAGCGACTAGGGAACCCTAACAAAAGAAACCCTAAAAGTTTATGTACATGAAATTTTAGGTTTTCATCTATTTTCAATTGAGTTTCTAATAGAGGCCAATATATATATAATGTGTGTGTGTCAATATATATATATATATATACAGCGCTTCTCCGGTGCGGACGTTCGCACTTTTTGCTTAGGTGCGGATTTCCGGTTTGACCCACTTTCCGATCACATTTTCACATCTTAGCCGTTCAGTTTTTAGGTCATAATATATAGATCACCTCTACAAAATTTCAGCCAATTTGGTGATCGTAAGGCATCCAAAACTGCAATTTACCATTATAAATACGAACGGTTCCGGTTCGACAGATTCGGTCCGTTCGTGTAAATTGCAATTTTGGATGCCTTAACGATCATCAAATTGGCTGAAATTTTGCAGAGATGATCTATACATTAGGATCTAAAAACTGAACGGCTAAGATGTAAAAATGTGATCGGAAAGTGGGTCAAAACTGGAAATCCGCACCTTTATATCCGCACCTGAGCAAACTTATATATATATATATATATATATACAGTCCGGCTACACTAAGGACGTCCTTAGTTTTTCTTAGGTACGGATTTCCGG